>NC_081569.1:1567055-1569717 GCF_022355385.1 Mustela nigripes
GCGGAGGCTCCACAGAACCGGAGCGTCACGGGGGGCCCAGCTCTCTGTCCGCATCCCTAATCCCTCCAGAACCATCCTGCGCGGTCCCCCTCCTGCCCTCCAAATGGGGGAAGCCCTCAGCTGTTGGCTTTTCCATCAGCTCAATGGAGGTGCCTCTGCTGGGACTCAGGCCAGAAGATGGAAGTCGGAACACGTGGCTCGGGCTGACAGCCTGTCCTTCCCCCTTCCTCTCCCGCTTTCCCTGGGGCAGAACCAGAGGCTCTGCCCCTCCCCGTGTGTGTGTGTGTGTGTGTGTGTGTGTGTGTGTGTGTGTGTCTGTCTGTCTGTCTATCTCTCTCTGGGGGGGGGGGTCCTGCCACATGTTCCTTCTTCTCTGCTGGGTTATCCGAGTCACCTTCTAAAGCCTCCTGTGTGTGCAGGGCACCAGCATCACCACGTTCAAGTCCATGGTCGCTGGCACTCAGCACAAGGGTCTGCTTCGCCTGCTGTACTGGCGCCGTGAGGGGCTTCGCCAAGCTCCAGGGCAGGGAGCAGGGTGTGTTGGTGACAGAGGACACCTGGGCCACACTCCGTTTCAAAGGCAGTGCTCCTATCTTTCTCTGTAAAACCCGCGGCCCCATCCAGCTCTCGGCTAAGTCCCTGCCTCTGAGAGTAACGGGGAGACCCACTAGCCGGGGGTTCCACCACCTTTCTGTCTAGAGAAGAGCAACAGGTTGGGAAGAAGGGGGAGCAGCAGGGGGGAAACGGGGCCGAGCAGTGTGCAGCAGAGAGGTGCCCCTGCTTGCAGATTCGGCAGCTTGGCCATCTGTCTGTCTGTCTGCCCTTCCATGCCCCGTCTGTCTGTCTGTCTGTCCTTCCATGCCGTCTTTTCTGGAGGAAGGTCCTGCTTTCATTCCTGGCATCTTGCTATCTTAAAGGGAAGAGAAGAGACCAATCCTGGGGTCACCACACACATCGTGCGACGGGAGCCCTGTCTCTCGTGTCAGGATTCACAGGGCTGGGACGCAGGGCGAGGCGACCGGCTGCTTCCCTCCGCCAGTGTCGCCCGCGCGGTGGCTGAGGGCCCAGGGCACTTCTGGGAGAAGCACGCTCCCCGTCACGGATCATGTGCTGTGGGCCCAGCGGGTCTGCCTTCATTCCTTTTTTTAAAACATGCAAATCTCAGCTTCCAATTCAACAGCCTCCTTCGGAATTTAAAAGAGTTCTAGGTTGTTTAAAGGTTGAGCGGAATTCCTGAGCCTGTTAGCTGGTCACAGTCTACTAGCTCTCATAATTAGCACGAGACCACTGTGCTGTGTAAACGCCACTCAGTATTCAGCAATGACTAACCGCCCCATTTCCGACTGTTTACTCAGGAGCGGGGGCATTCCCTCCACAATCGATGTTTCTGGGTATTTACCTATTTAACAAGAGGGAAGAGAGGGAGCAAGAGGGCGAGACAGAAGGTAAGAGCCCAGGCCCCCCATTTCTCTACCCCTTCAGGAAACCTCCCCCCCCCCCAGCCACCAAATCTGGCGCCATGGGTGAGCCGGTTCCA
This sequence comes from Mustela nigripes, assembly GCF_022355385.1. Classification (NCBI taxonomy): domain Eukaryota; kingdom Metazoa; phylum Chordata; class Mammalia; order Carnivora; family Mustelidae; genus Mustela; species Mustela nigripes. Next base: position 1,568,593 of record NC_081569.1, read on the forward strand.
AGTCTTGCCAGGCTACCGAGCCGCATGACCTTGGGATTCTCTCCCTGGAGCCTCTGGTCCCTGATCTGCAAAGGGCGAGGGCTGAGTTGGTCAAGGTCAAAGATCACCCACCTTGAGAGGTGCAGGGAGTGGGGGAGAAGGTGGAATGTCTCCTTCTGTTCATGTCACACCCGTTCGCACTTACGGAAAACCACAGCACGGCAGACTCAAAGCAGAGTATGGACGCGTCGCAGCCCCGAGCCGCTAGCGGTGTGCCACCTGTCTTTTGCAAAGCACAAAGGCAAAGAGAAGGATTAAAGATGTCTGCCAAGTGACCTTTGCAAAATGGGCAGCAGGGCTCAGCACAGTACGGAAATCAAGCTTGTCAACACATAGGCATGTCCTTGTTAGGTGTGTGTGTGTGTGTGTGTGCGTGTGCATGTGCATGCGCATGTGTGTGGTGATGCCTTATGTCCCCCCAATTTCCTTTTTCAGGACAAATATCAGAAATACGTTTGTTTGCAGGCAATGTCAAAAGGAGCCACAGGTCACGGCTGATAGGGACCACCCCCTCCCCGGAGAAAGGCTGACTTCCAAGGGGCGCAGAGGGTGGGAGGTGCAGAGCTCGGTGGGAGCAGGGGTGCGGCGAGGCCGGTGCCCTGCACAGAGACGCGCCACCAGACACAGCCGCCCGTGGCCAGCAGGGCTGGAAAGGGAACATCTAAGAGGGATTTCCCCTCGTGGGACGTGGTGAGCCATGGTGAACTTGCTCTCGCATCTCCCGCACGGAATCTCGAGTCAGGTGGGTACTGCGCAGCGGGCGCACGAGGGTATCTGATGGGGCATGCGGAAAGGAAGCTTCTCCCTTGGCGTCGTGGCGGGGACAGTCTACTCCATTCAAGGATGCGGGGGCTGCCAGCCGGCGGCCGAGTTGCTCTTTCTCTCCTTACCTCCCTGGGCCGGGCCTATCGCGTGGCCAAATGCGACACGAAAGGAAAGATCTTGTCCACCCGCCTCTCCACGCCCTGCTCATTTCATCAGAGCCCAATTTTCATTTTCCATGATCACTCACTTCGTGGTCTCTCTGCCTGCGCCACTTCAGCCTACCCCCCCCCCCCCCCCCCCCCCCCCCCCCCCCCCCCCCCC
>NC_081569.1:1569817-1594535 GCF_022355385.1 Mustela nigripes
CTTCCCCCCCCCCCCCCCCCCCCCCCCCCCCCCCCCCCCCCCCGCGCAGCAACCGTGTGCATCCCGAGTAGGACTATCTTCTTGGGGCTCTTCTCCTCCCCAGCCCCAGGCTAGGTCCTGGGAGAACAGAGCCCCGGTGGCTTCCTTCTCATCGTGCGTACACCCACCACCTAGCTGGCACACGCTGACACTCAATGTCTGCCCAGTCGATAACCAAATGACTATCATTAAGCGCCTGTTAGTCAGCTCAATAGTCACAAATACTCCCCAAAGACGGCGCCTATTTGAAAATACATCCCAGGCACTGTTTTTCTACCCTCCTTCCCATGCTTCTTTGGAGGGATGCGAAAGGGTCGGATGCTTCTGCAAACCTGTCTCCATGAGGAGCCATCTTGCCCTTCTCTGGCTCTCACCTGGGATGGATTCACCCAACCGCCTGAGCTTCGCACCTGGGGCACCCGCCTCGCCCACTTTTCTTCCTATGAGCCATGAGCTTTCACAGCCATCGGAATGTCTGCTGGAAGCACAGAGGGTCGCCCCAGCTCTCTGCGGCGTAACCTCACCAGGACATGCAGATCAAAACATTTAAAAATCTGTTCAATTCTGTCTTTGGTTGTGTCCCCACGGCTCTTGCAACAACCTCGGGTCATAGCCAAGGCCAGTCCCCGGGCCGGAGGAGCAGAGCTGAGTGCCCTCCTCAGCGCTAAGTCGTTCGCGATTCCTGGGCCGGCTGCCGGGCCGGGGTGTGCACCGAGCGCGCTCCCAAGCTGTCCGGGCCCTGGGAATTTCTGGGCGCCGGGCGCCCACCCCTCGGCCGCGGCTCCGGCCCCGGAGAGCCAGGCGGCACGGCGCCGGCATGCTAAGTGGGCCGCACTGGGCGCCTTTGTTCCCCGCGCCTCTCAGGACCGCTTCCCTCTGCATCTTAATGGGCTTCTCGCCCCACCCGCTCCGCGCCCCGGCCCCGGCCTCCGCGCTGCGTCCCGGACACCCGCGCGCCGGCCGGTCCGGCCCCCGCCCAGACCCGCGCGGGGCCGGCCCGAGCACCTGCGCCCGCCGCGCCCCCCACCCCCACCCCGGGGGGCCCGCTGCCCGCGGCGCAAGTCTCGCGGTGCTACGGCCCGGCGGGGAGCGGCGGCCCGCGCCCCCCGCCGCGCGACAAAGGCCGGCCCGGGAGGCGGGGGCGGGGCGGGGCGGCGGCGGCGGGGGGAGCGGAGGCAGCGCCCGCCCGCGCCGTCCTTTGTGTGGCGGCGGCGGCGGCGCCTGGGCCCGCCCGCCCTCCGGGGCCCGGCTCCGCGCCGCGCTCCGCCCCGCCCGGCCTCCCGGCAAGATGGCAACCCCGGCGGCGGTCAACCCTCCGGGTGAGTAGCGGCCGCGCCCGCCCGCAGGCCCGGCCGGGGCCCCGCGCGCACCGGGGACGGTGCCGGGGCGGGGGTGGGGGACAGGCGCGCACCGGGGCCCGCGCGTCGCAGCATCAGCACCGGCCCCGCGGGCGGCGGACGCGGGCCTCGCGGCCCCCGGAAGCGCAGCGCCGGCCCGCGACCCCCTCGGCTTCCGAGAACAGCCGCCCAGGGCTTCCCCATCGCGAGCCGCCGCCCGTTCGCGCCCCGGGCCCCGCGGCGTCTCCGGCGGCGGTTGGGGCGGCGGGAGGGCACCGCGCGGGCGCGGGGAAAAGTTTGGAGCCGCGATTCAACAGGGTGGCCCGGGGTGGAAGTCGCGTCTTCCCCCGCGCGGCCCGCCCCCGAGCGCCGGTCCCCTGCGCCCCCCTGTCCCCGCGCCGCGCCCTGGTCCTCGGTGGGCACCGGCGCCCGGCCCGCAGCCCCGCGGCCGCCGGAGCATCCCCGCCCGGTCCGGCTCGTGCCCGCTGCCTCCGCGGGCGGACTCGCCCTCAGGGTGCGGTCCGCGACCCCCGTGCGCGCCCAGCAGATCTGGGACGGGTGACTGGGTCATGACGAGTGGGCGTGTGTACCTGTTCGGGAAGGGGAGCAGGGAGTTCTGTTTCCGGCGGGGAGAGTGCCCTCCCTGAGGGGCGCCCCAGAATGGGAAGGGGGGGACACCGGGGCTGGCGGCTGTCAAGTTTTGGGTGCTGCGTGCTGACAGCTACCATCCCGCCTTGGTGCTTACTAAGCCCCTGAGGAGGATGCTGGCGGCAGTCAGACCAGGCCAGCCCTCCGGGAATTCCCAGTGCCGAAAGGTCCGTGTGTTAGAGATTCAGGGGTGTGTGTGTGTGTGTGTGTGTGTGCCTAGTAAAGAAGAAAGTACGGGTCATCAGAGTTAGGAGTAAAGGGTCCCCTCCATCTTTGGCAGGGGAAAGCTTCTGGAATTGAGACTTTTCCCAGCCCACCTTGGTGGGACTGGAGGGTTTGCACGTGTGGAGCTGGGGGCCGATGATCCTTGCAGGTGGAGGGGACAGCTCGAGGGCCAGATGCACACTGGGTAGGTTTCAGTGAGTACGCGGGGCGTTGGGGTTCCAGGAGGGGGCAGTGGGATTTCACTGACTTGTTTGTCTTTGAGGGACACTTTGAGGAGTGTGGACCCCCCTCCCCCATCCCGCAACACACACATTAAGGAGTCCTCAGTGGTATTGAACGAGGAAGTCGAGGAAGTCGCATGATCACTTCTTCAGGAAGGCGGACTTCTAGATAACATCGGAAGGCACGAGCCTGGAGGCAGGAAGGCGGACTTCTAGATAACCTCGGAAGGCGCGAGCCTGGAGGCAGGGAGGCTGGTCGAAATGAGGCCCATTGTCGGAGGGAGGGTGGTGAGATGTCCAGGACCCAGCTCTGGACAGAGAGGAACAGCACCCTTGGGCAGGTGGGGGCAGGGCTGGACTGGGTACAGCTCAGATGTGGGTAAGGGTAAAGGGGCAGGCCCTGGAGACACAGAGGTGGGGAGTCGGAGGCGTTCCAAGGAAGGAGGCTCCGTGAGAGACACGGGGAGTCTTGGCGCTCAGATCGGGAGCTGGTGGTCCCAAACGGCGAGAGGAGCGTGGGCCGTGTGGACACAGCTGCTCCTGTTGGCTGGTTCCCGGAGTCTGTGGCTTCAACCTGGTCGGCTGCTGGAAAATCAATAGCAAACTGATGGACTTCAGTGTTATGACATTAAAAAAAAAAAAAAGCAAAGGCAGTTAACGAAGGTACTGTAGAGGCTTACATTGGAAAGAGGAGCAAAGTCAGAGCAGGCGTATACCCAGCATATCCACACGCGGAACCCCTTACAGCACACTTGGAAGGGGGTCCAACCCATACACTGTTCCAGAGGCGCCTGGACTCAGTCAGGGCAGCTGCCTGGCTTGGCGGGGCCGGGCCCCCGAGTGCCTGCGCCTGGGTGGGTGGGAGACTCTCCTGCCGCAGGTGTGGGTCGTCTTGGGTGGGAGCCCGAGACGGGAGTCTCCCGAAAGGGAGACTGCAGATTGGACTGGCTATAGAGGCAGGGCCCCTAAGCCTGTTGCCCCAGGCCACTGCCCCATATGCTTCTTTGAACACTGCCCCCTCTTCCTGCCTCTCCCCTTCCCCGGGATGTTGTTGCTTTGCAAAGGGTAAGAGCTTGGTAAACACAGGCAAATGCACCAGGAGGCACTGAGATTTATTTGTGCTGCTCCTATGTGCCCAAGGTCCAAAGGCCACAGCCTGCCGCCTCTGCCCCCCTGCCCACTAGTTCCGCTTTCCCAGCCCAGGGCTGCCCGCCGGCAGACCCCTGTGCTGGTAGCTGTCTCCGTAAGGCATGGGGAGGGCACTCTGGATCCGCGATGCTGGATGGAGCTGGAGTCTTCCCATTCTCCGGGTGTTCAGGTGATAGGACCCCCATTTAAACCTCTGATTTGCCCCTCGCAGATCTCCTGTTTGGGTTTCAGGTCCGGATTCTAGCAGCTCCTTGGGGGAGCTGTGGTCTCTGACGAGAGAAAGGCTGGGCTCCCCCGAGTTCTCCTGGCTTGTGCCCCCCCGCCCCCATCTGGGTGTCCAGTTGTGCCTGACCCCTCCCGGCTCCAGGCCCTACACGGCTCACTGATTCTCCCTGTTCTCTCTGGCCGGGGTCGACCTCTGTGCCCTAGACCAAGGGATGGTGTTCTAGAATCTTCTGTTGCGTTTGTGCATTGTTTGTTTCACTCCCTCTTTGGGTGATATTTAAGCATTTCTGATTTATATGGAATAGTTTGGATTCGCTTCATGCATGGACGGTTATCCTTAACCAAAACGGCACAGGGGACAAGGGGGCGGCCTTTCCGGTGCCTGCGCTCCACCGTCATCTTTTGTAGCAGAAGCAGGAGGGTCTCAGGTACAGTGAGACCCAAGAGCATCGGGAATTCGGCACCATCAGGCCGCTCCCTGCAACGAGCGTTTACAGGGAGTTAAGGAGGCTTGCTTGCACACGGAAAAGGGATCGAAAGGTATGATTTCAGAGACTTAGAATTTCTACTTTTTTCCTGAAATCCATGACTAGACTTCTTTTCCCTCCGTGTTCCTGGTCTTTGGAATTGAGTGTATGGTATGGGAAGGTCGTCCTCAGGGCAAACAGCTATAGGCGGAGGGACGTTTGGGTCGGTTCAACAGAGGCATCGAACACTTCAGACGCACCAAGCACTGCTCTGGGTTTGGGCCAGGGTGAAGGTGAGGAAGGATTCTCTTGGACCTCTGAGAGTTCCGAGGCTAACAGGAGGCACAAGGAAACTGACTTTGTAACAAACAGTAGCATGAAGTGCGTGCTGGACAGGTGTGCTGTGTGATGCTGGAAATACACACAGAGCCCTGTGGGCACTGGCTTCTGAAACCGGGAGTTTAGAGTGGAGAGAGCTTGTCCTACAGAGAACATAGGGTCATTCCAGGCTCGGGTTTGTGGGCAGACGGGGGAAGGCACGGGCTGTCCTCCGGTGGCTGTCCTCGCAGTGCTCCTGGGGACCCAGAGGGACGCCCAGGGATGTGGTGGACTCAGAGCTCCGAGGGACGCCCGTGGAGCTTGTGGGGGGCCCTGTGGCCCTGCCCAACCCCCTGCCCCAGGACGGAGGAGCGCCCAACCAAGCATACCCTGGAAGCCCAATTTCTTTACATATTGCATTTCACGGAACTCACGGGCCCATCAGTTACGAGACACATTGCTATTGTAGGAACCCCGGAGGGAAAGAAAGCTCTGCAGCTCAGCCCAGACTCTCGGTCAGTTACGTAAGGTGCGTCTCAGGTTGGTTTAAAAATGTGCGTTTAGAATCAGTCAAGTACTGTGCATTAAGAGAAAAGTTCATTTTGCTGCTGGGCCATCCACATGTGAAAACTGTGGTCTTCTTTTTTTAAAAATGCATTTAAATTCAATTAATTAACATACAGTGTTGGTCTGCTTTTCAGTAAAGAATCCTTTTAAGGTTGATCTTGTAGCCATGTGCCATGAAGCTGGCGATGCACTGACAGCCCATTGGCTTCTGCCCCGGGAAAGGAGTGATGTCTGAGAAAGAGGCTGGTCTGTCCCTCAGCCAGTATTTATTGAGCAACTACTATGTGCCAGGTGCTGAGAGCTCGGTTGTGGGTGGTCAGCGGTGCAAAACCAGGACCGCCCTGACCGCTGAGCTCCTTGCTGCCCGTGGGCACACGCAGCCGTAAGAATCCCACAGATGTGTTAGTTGTAAGATTGTTAACAGTGTGAAGAAATGGAGGAGGTTTGAGGCTTGCCCCTTGGAGGGGAAACCTTTTTTAAAATTCTTTATTAACGTTTGATTGTATTGCTTTCCCGTTTGGATGGCCCCACAGAGAGCAAACTTCCTATCGATCACCAGGTATCGAATCAGAGCGCTCTGATATGACAGTTTCTACAAAACAAGCTAAAGGACATTCTATCCTGGGTCCCTAGGCGGTCACGGTTTTTAAGAGTTGGGTGCATTCATCGAGGTGTCCTGGGGTCGCTGGTTATCTTGCACAGGCAGTCAGAGCTGTGTGCTTCGCACGGAAGTTGTTGCTGCTCCCATGCTCCCAGATGTTTTGTAGGTGAGAGCAGGTGGGCATGGGGCCCCGGGGGGCCCGGGGGAGGCGCTGGGTATCTGATCTGTATTGTAGCAGAGGTTCCGTAAGGTAGTCCTTGGGGGTCAGGGGGCCAGCGCTCGCTGTTGGCTGCAGGGATGGGATGCCTTCTGCCGCGGGGGCAGACGCATCTGGAAGCGGAGGAGGTATACATGGACAGAGTAGGTGAGGACGATGTAATGAGATGCCTTACGAGGTTATATTCCAGGTTGAGATTAAATGTATTTGATGTTCTTTTTTTGTGGTCGAGTATAGTTGATACACAACATTGTGGGAGTTCCAGGCCTGTCACCTAATGATTCTGCGGCACATGGTGCGCCCTGCTGGGCTCAACCCAAGTGTGGCTACCACCTGTCGTCGCTCAGCGCGGCCGGGATCCCGCCGACTGCGTTCCCTGTGCTGTTCCTTTCATTCCCGGGACTGACTCATCCTGTACCCGGAAGCCCGGACCTCCCACTCCCCTTCCCGCATTTTGCCTGTCCCCTGACTCCCTTCCCATCTGGTGACCAGTTTGTCCTCTGTGTTTGTGAGTTTTTTGGTTCATGGTTTGGTCTTCTAGCTCTCACCTGTAAGTGGAATCGTGCAGTGTTTGTCTTTCCCCGTCCGACTTGTGTCACTTAGCAGAATGCCCTCTAGGTCCTTTTGTGTCCTTGCAGATGACAAGGCCTCATTCTTTTCTTCGGCCGAGTCCTGCTCGGTTGCGTGTATGCGTGCGTACATGCCACAGCTTCATCCGTGCGTCTGTCCACGGACACTTAAGTTGCCTCCTTGTCTAGGCTACTGTAGATCCTGCTGCCGAGAACACAGAGTTACATGTATCCTTTTGAATTCGTTTCTGTTTTCTTTGGGTAACTGCCTGGGGTGGAATTGCGGGATCGTAGGGTAATTCTATTTTCAATCTTTTGGAGGACGTCCTATGGTGTTCTCCAGAGCCGCTGCTCCCACTTGCTACCCCAGCAACAGTGCACGAGGGTCCCCTTTCCCCGCATCCTCGCCAGCACTCGTGGTTCCTGCTGTTACTGATCTGAGCCCTTCTGACTGGGCGAGGTGGGACCTCTCTGTGGTTTCCACCTGCCTTTCCCCGATGCTGAGGGATGTGGGGTGTCTTCTCGGGTGTCTGCTGGCCATCTGCGTGTCTTGTTTGGAGACGTGTCTGTTCAGGTCCTCTGCACATTTTTAAATCCAATTATTTGTTGTTTGATGTTGAATCGTGTATGTTCTCTCTGCATTTTAGATATTAGCGCTTTATCAGCTGTGTCATCGGCAAATATTTCCTTCCTTCCGCAGGCTGCCTTTCCGATTTGCTGACTGTTTCCTTCTCTGTACAGAAGCATTTTATCTCGATGAAGTCCCACCAGTTCATTTTTGCTCGTGTTTCCCCTGCCTGAGGAGATGTAGCTAGAAAAATGTTGCAATGGCCGATGTCCAAGATGACTGCCCACTTCTCCTTTTAGGAGTTGTGTGGTTTCAGGTCCCGCGTTTAGGTCTTTCTTCCATTTTGAGTTGAGTTTTGTGCGTGCTGTACGAGGGGCCCATTTTCGTTCTTCCGTACGTGGCTGTCCAGTTTCCCGGCACCATGTGTTGAAGAGACTAGACTGTCTTCGGTCTTCATCTCTTGAGGAGGCAACCTGGGCGCTGCGGTCTGGGAGATGAAGGGCTCCCAGAGGGAAGGCCGTGGAGTGGGTCGGACTTTAGGTGCAGTAGAAGGCCGCCACGGGGTCCGAAGCCAGGGAGGGACGTGCTCTGCCCTGTGTGTCACCGTGCTGTCCCCGGCTGCTGTGTGGGGAGCAGATTGGAAGGCAGGACGTGAGGCAAGGCTCCAGCTCGAGGTTGCTGATGTGGCCCGGCCGGCAGGGGAGACGGAGAGAAGTAGGAGAAGGTAAGATAGACGTTGGGGCTGGCAAGCCGCGCGGAACAGCGCCGGGGCACCAGGCTCGTCCTCGTCCGTCGCAGCGGGGCTGCCTCCCCATGTAGCCACCCGCAGCTGCTCTGTCTTTGGGCAGAGCTGTCAGGACTCTGTGGCAGGGGGTGGGAGAGGGCGAGAGGAAGAGGAGGCGTGGGGGAGGTCCCCGCTGTCCGTCCCGACGCCTGCGTGGTGGGAGGCGGCAGGAAGGTGGAGACACATGGGGCCGGGGGGCGTGCTTGAGACTTCAGCATTGGACACAAGTTGGGGTGCCCCCGGGACACGGGGCTGGAGCTGTCGGGGAGGCAGTGGCCACCTGGCCCCAGGGACCTGGGCTGCAAAATGAACACACGGGGAAGGATGTCAACTAGCCTTTCCCCAGCTCTGCCGAGTGCTTTTCCTGGGGGGAGTGAGACCCCAGAGGACAGAACAGTGGAGCTGAAGCACCTTGGTCCCCGGCGGCACCCCCACTCACCGCTTCACTGTGGGTCTGCGCTGACTCTCCCTCACCTGCCTAGGGACATCCTTTCTGCCTCTCTTCCTCTTGCCCTAAGGTCATGTCTGTACGGGGCTGTAAGGTCAGGAGCCCGCCCTGGCGTGGTCCGGCGGCGCACGGCTGTGCATGGAGACATGGGCCTTTCAGACAGAGGCTGTGGGGCGGTCATTGCGCGGGGCAGGCTGGCGGACGCGGACGCACACAGAGCTTCCTGTGAGTGAATACTAACTGTCTCCCGCCTCTGGCCCAACCTCTGCATCCGAGGGCTTTTGCTGACACCCATCCCAGTTCACCTGTCTCTCCTGCCCACGCCACCGCTCCCCCCCCCCCCCAGGAGTGTTTCCTTGTCCAACAGTGGTTTCTTCTGGTCTCAGCTTGGATTCTTACTCAGCTGGGGGACATGGGGGGCCTTTCCCGACGCCTCGATCCAGATAAAGCTGCCTGCACGGGGCCCTGTGGGTGGACTTCACCTCCGGAGCGCTTCGCCTCACTGGGAATGAGATGGTAAATTGTGTAGTCATTGGTGGACACCTGGGTCTCTTGCTGGCCTGGAAGCCCCACGGGGGAGGGGGGGATGCCTTTCTCATTGTGCAACCCCAGCACCTGTCATGTCGCGTCTGGTCTAGTGGGTATCCAGGAAGGTGGCTGCATGGGAGCCTGGGTGCCTGGGTGCCTGGGTGACTGGTATGAATGCCTGGGTACCTGTGTATGTGGATGCGTGGTGGGTATATGAACGCATGGGTGTCTGGGTGCATATGTGCATGGGTGCCAGGGAATTATGTCACAGCTTTGTATGTGGCTACCTGTACATGCCTGCCTTGAAGACAAGAAAGCAAGGCTGCAGGCAGTGTATTTGCAGGTCTCTGAAACAGGAGGCCAGAGCCGTCTAATTTAGATTCTGGTCTTTATTTGTGGGAACTGATTTTGATCTGTAAATCCTACCAGGGTAGTCTCTCCCCAAACCAGTTCTTCCAGACTTTATCTCATTATAAAGGAAGCTTGGAGAAGCACAAATCTTATCATCCTCCCCAGGAGGGGAGGTCAGACTGGTCATAACCTGGCCACCAGCTGGGGGTAGCAGAAGACCTGTCCCCACTAGGTCCCTTATTAGAGTCCCATGAGGGTACTCCTGGAAGGGGTCCTCCCCTCCCTGCCTTCTGTGTGCGGAACCACGGATGGGGCTTGTATAGTGACCGGCCACTGCAGATAAGGTGCACTTGGGACTGGCCAGAGCCAGGGGCAGCTTCATTTCTGTTCAAAGGACCACTCCACCAACCCCCCACTGGCGGCTGCCACGGTTGCAGCAGTCAGAGGCCGGAGCCCTGGGCCGATAAGGAGCCTCGGGCTTTCCACACTGCAACAGCTTGACCATTTTCCAGGCAAATCCACAAACAAGCGAGAATGTTCGCAAGAAAGTGGTTCCCATATTTGTGCATTGTACAGAAAGAGGAGGCATCTTCTCTCACTCTGGTCGTGCTGGGAGAGTGGCCAGGCAGAGCCGCAGGGTCCCCTAGCCCCCGCTGACTGGCCCCCTTCTGTCGCCCTCATAGCGGCCCCTCCCCCGAGGCCAGCAGTATACCTGCTCGTTCTAAACGAAACAGCTGGCAAATGTCCAGAAGCGAGGGTAGCTCCACCACCCACCGCGAGCATCCCTGCGTGTGTCATTGCAGACTTTCCCCCGGAGCAGCGCGTGCAGAGCCCGGGCGTCCTTGGGTCGTGTCGTCCTCCTGTCTTGGTGGCCGGGTCACTGTGGTCTTCGTGTCAGTGCCCTGCCCGTGTCCGTTCGCTCAGCCTCTCCTGTTGGGGGGCATTTGGTGCACTTTTCCGTTTGCCTGAGTCCCCCACAACAGGGTCACAGCTGTCCCCAGAGATAAAGAGGTCGTGACATGATTCCTTGTCTCCCTTACCTTAACGTCCTGGGAGAGAATTGACCCGTCTGGTGGGTTTCTGTGTTTGCATTAACACCTGGTTTATGCAGAGCTTAAACCCGAGGCTCAGCCCAGCTCCGAGACCTGCCTGGGGCCCCTGCTGTGTAAGTGGGGGAGCAGGACGTGGGCCCCTTGCCACGTCACCTCTCCTACGTGGCCTTCTCCCCGTGGAAGGGGCCGGTAACTGTCCTAGAAGGCCTCGATCACTGCCAAGTGTCCACACACGCACCTGGACGGAAGGACCCGTTTCCAACCAGACTGGCCGGCTGCCGGCGCCCGGGCTAGGAGAGCTCCCAGCAGGGTGGGGGCTGTTGTCCCTTCGCCCACGCGTCATGGCTTAGATGGTTGGTGGCCGTCACTCCAGCTTCAGACGCAGGGTCAGGAGGTTTTAGTGACTGAGGGAAAGTGTGTTCTATTTGGTCCCTCCTGCACTGGGCCCCTCTCTACCCAGGCCCCGGAGGCAAAGACAGGCTTGTTTGGTACAGCCGGGGAGGACCCCCCGGAGGGCCCCAGGGGTGCTGTGTGGAAAAAGCCACTGAAGCTGGTAAGTGACCGAAGGGAGGCAGGAGAGCGATGTGGCCGCTCTGTAGGACCTCAGCTAATGAGCGGAGTTCCGGACTCCCAGGCACCAGGAGGCCTGAAGTTGATTCATGCCCCCACTTTTTAAAAAAGATTTTATTTATTCATTTGACAGAGTGATGGAGAGAGAGCACGAGCGGGGGCAGGGGCAGCAAGCAGACGGAGAGGGAGAAGCAGACCCCCCGTGGAGTGGGAGCCCGATGTGGGACTCAATCCCAGGACCCGGCATCATGACCTGAGCCAAAGGCAGTCGCTTAACGACGGAGCCCCCCAGGCGCCCCACCTCCCTTGTTTTAAATTCATGGTACGCGGATGATACTCTGTCTCCTCTTGGAGGGGCCTCTGACTGGGCTGTGTGGCAGAGCACCGGGGAGGCTGGCATGGGGGGACAGAGGCATGTCCACATGCCTCTGGAGGGCTTCCTGGTTGTCCCAGCCCTGGGGTGGGGGTGCCCTTGGCGGGGGTGGGGATGCTGCCTAACCTCTTGCAGGCATGGGGCAGCCCCCCGACAACAAAGACTTCTCCAGACCCGGATGGCCCTGGTGCCCAGGTCGGGAAGCCCTGGTCTGTGCGGATGGGCCTGCTTGTCACCTCTGGGCCGTGGCAACTGGAAAGGGGACTCAGAAGGTCTGTGGGACGCATGGCTGGCAGAGAAGAAAGGGGCTGGCTCTCGCGACCACTGCCCAGTGTAAGAAAACCCAGCAGCCAGAAGGATGAGACGGCCCCCTTCAGATCATCACAACATCCATGAAGAAAGTTGATTTAAATGTGAAATAACGGAACGGCAGGAATTTTTTATTATTATTTTTAGAACAGCGTTGATGTTCCTGTCCCATCAGCAGTTTGAGATGAGGCGTAGTCTGGAGTCATTTGCTGTAATTTGATATGCTTGATGGAGTCCAGGCCCCCCAAAGGATAAAATGAATGAATGTGATCAAGGCTCACAGCTGTGTTCTCTCCTTTTGAAAGCATTTCGCACCAGAAAACTTCCAGCGCGGCTCAGGCAGCCTTCCCCCAGTGCCTCCGCCCCCGCCCGGAGGGTGCCGTGTCCCATGCCGGGGGGGTAGCGGGATGCTGAGCGCAACAGGCCGGCTGTGTGCGTGGCCAGCGGCTTCTGGACCGCTCTCGAGAGCAGGTGTTTTCGGGACAGGTTTATGCAAGTGGCCGACAGCGCGCTGGGGGCCGAGGGCACGCAGACCCCCGCCGGCTCCTCTGACGGGCAGAGAAGGATGGTGAAGGGGTGGGCTTGGGGCAGAGGGCTCCGTCTGGGACAGGAGCCTGTGCCTTTCCCTGACGTCGGCCTCCAGCTGCCTGCCCGGCGTATCTGTCTGTGCGTCCCCGAGGCTCTGCCAAGCCTGTACCTCCTCTACCTCCTCCTCCCCCTCGGTCCCCGGTGGTCATGAGTCTCCATCCACTGGCCAGAGCCAGACACTAATTATTTCAATTGCCTAGCCACCTAATTAAACAAATACTCATTTGCATGCCACCCGTGCGCTCGCAGTGGCCTGCAGAGCCAGGCGCGGTTTTTTCGCTTCTCCGGAGCTCACCGTGTGGTCGGGGAGTTGGCCGCTTGTGAAACGATCCCATGTGTGAGGCTCTCCACAAAATAAGGAGTAGGAAAGAAAGGAGTCTTTGTTTTGGAGGCAACAGGCGGCTTCCGAAATGTCGTGAGCAGGGTGTGATGTGACCCAAGCAGTGTTCTGGAAAGCTCTCTCCGGCCGCGGCATCTGCCATCTGGGTGAAGGACACCAGCGGCAAAGCCGTGTGGGCAGTCCAGGTGGGGGATGGGCGCAGCCTGCTCCGGGACATGCGCCGTGGACATGGGGGGATACGGGGGGACGCTGGGGTAGGTTAGGAGTGAAGCCGACTGAGCCAATGATGGGCTGGACGTAGAGGATGTGGGGGCGGGAGCAGCCGGGTTCCTGATGCGCCCCGGGTGTGTGTGTGGGGGGGCAGTTAGGGCACCACCTCCCAAGGCAGCAGACGCGGATGAGGTCCGGAAATTTGGGGGTATTTGGGGGGAAGTGGCGGGGGAGCACGTTTGCTCTCGGACGTGTGGAGCTCGAAACACCCAGGTGATGCGGGGATTTGCCAGAAACCTTAGAGTTTCATTTCCGTTCAGTTTCATTTCTGTTCCAGTTGGAACCTTTTGTTTTTTTTAAACCCCAGTGACCCCTGTCCCTCGCACAAAGCCTGGCACATAATTAGTGCTTAATACATATTTCTTGAGTGGATGACCGAACCAGTGTCCCCTGTCTCCCGGATGACAAGCCAATGAAGAGTTATGCCGTCACCTGAGACCCACAGGCATGACATTCCTCAGGGAACGCACAGCTGCCTTCCCGTTCCTGGAGAGACTAAAAGTGGCCTTATCTCGAGGACAGCCAGACCTCCAAGGTCCCCAGACCCTGCTCCCAGCATGCAGAAATTCGTTATGTCCTCTCTACTCCCTGCGTCCACAAACCTGAAAGCACAGAATCAGTCGTGCCTCACCTTCCCAGGGCCGCTCGCTCTGCCCACGCGTCCTGTCCCCGTGCTTTCATAAAAGCACCCTTTTTGCACCACATTCGTCTCAAGACCGAGGCACTTGGTGACCCCACATCACTAGGAGTAAGGACATTCTCTCGCATAGCGACAGTCTGCGACCCGAATCAAAACGTCGGCGCTAATATGACAGCGACGCCCGGCCACGGACCTTCCCCGTGTTGTCAGAGCAGTGTTCTTCAGAGCTGGAAACATCGTTCGCCTGCCCCTGGGGTTAAGCCAGAGTTGCAGATTGTATTTAGTTGTGGTGTCTCTCTCTTTGTATGGTTTTCTAACGGAATGAAGCACAGTGTAACAATGTTACTTTAGCCTCAGTCAGGTGCACACGGGCTCACGCTCGTCCCTGCGCCGCACCTGACATCACCGCGGCCGCTTTATCTAAAATTGGGCGTTCGTACCTCTTCATAACCTTTGGTTCATGTCACCCCCCCAACCACCACTTTGTTCCTTGTATTTAAGAAATCTGGTTTTGTTGTTTTTGTGGTTTATTCGTTTGTTTTATTTCTTGTATTCCACACGTGAGTGAGATCATGTGGCGTCTGTCTATGTCCGTCGGACGCACTCCGCTTTGCGCGCTGCCCTCCAGGTCGTCGTCGCGATGCCCTCGGCCTCCCCCTCAGTGCTGGAATCATTTCTCAGAGGCCTCTTTTGGTCTTGTTCTGTCTTTTCTTGTCCTTTGGTGGCCTTCACGTTGTGGCCTAGGGCAGGTCAGTCATTTGGTGAAATATCCCTTTGTTTCCTTTTGTTTGGTGTGGCCGCAGGGTGGCGTGGGCGTGGTGCTTTTTAAAATTTTTTATCAAAAATGCCACCAAAGGGACCTTGTGTCACACGACTACTTTTAGCAGTTGTCGCTCCGAAGGGGGTCTCTGGGTGGATGAGTCAGGGTCCCGGGCAGACAAGGCTGAGGACGGGGCCGAGCGGCTTCCGACGACCCTCCTGGTATGTTTACTGAGCCTCATCTCTGGGCTCTGCACACCGTTCACGGGAGGTTCCAGAGACTCCTCGGTGAGTACGGGTCCCAGGGGAGTTTTAAAAAATACTGGAAGGCTAATACTATCCTAAACTAAATATCTACTTCATTTGACAAAATAATTGTCATCTAACTGTAAGAATGATTATGTCTGTAACAAAGTCAACAGGGATTTGAAGTGTTTAATTACCAACTTTCCCGACATACAAATTGAAAAGCTTTTCAGGTAAGTTGCTCAGGTGGAATGCCTGAAACGCACTGCAATTAGCAGCCAGATCTTCCTGCAGACGGCAATGAGCGTGAGACTCGTCCTGGCCTCCGTTGCTGGTGCACAGCCGGCTTCCGTGTGTGTTGGCATCCGCGTTAAGGAAGTTAATTTGCCCCTCCTTTGTCCCACTTAAAACCAAGTTGGTATTTGACTGAGACTTTGTAAAGACCTCGTGACTTAAAAACCAGAACAATTTTGGGTGTAATTTGCCTAAAGGAGCTTGCTGCGTTTTCGGAAGTCTGAGAATTCCTTCCTCACCTTCTCTCTCTCTCTCTCTCTCTCTCTCTCCCTCCTCCCTTCTTTCACATGCCACCCCCTCTCCTCCTCTTGTCAGAGACCCAAGAGCCAGTCGGGGGGATGTTGGGACCAGCCCAGTAGTTCCTGGTGGCTCACCTCGCTGGGCAGGTGTGTAAGATCCCAGTGCACGGGAGTGACGTGAACGCAGTTTGCTAGGAGGCAGTGCAGACGAGGGCCTCTGCTTACCCATCTGTAAAATGGGGCAGCTACTTTATTGCATGCCATGGGGTCTGTTCCATGTGCTCCAGGTTCGGAGGGGAACAAGATACCCCCTTGCACTGGAAGCGGGCTTGGGGTACCCGGCCCGTGGCTTTTAGCGCCGCCGCTCCCAGACATGGGAAACTCGATGGTTTGTGGTGAGGACTGGAGGGTTGTGTGTCCTAGTGTTCGCGGCGGCACCAGTTCTCACTGTTGCTGTTCCTGCCGGTGCTACCGTGGCATGGAGTGTGACCAGGGCTCCGAAGGGAAGCAGGAAGAACTTGGGGAGCCCACAAGCAGGTGTGCTTACGGAAGAAGGCGGCGCTTGTGAGGAAGCCTCATGGCCCGCGGCCCTCCCAGGCTGTCGGGGGGCTCTCGCGTGCACGCAGCTCCTCCTGCCTGTCTCGTCTCTGGGAACGCGGGCCCCGCCTCTGCTGTCCCCGCCGCTCACAGCCAGCACCCCTCCCTGACACGGCTGCACTCCTGTCCTGTTGGGAGTGCCCTCCTCCCCCGTCCTCCCCACCCGCTGCCTTCCAGCACGGTTTGGCCCCCACGTGCAGACCAGCCATGCTGTCTCCTCCCTGTCCTCGCTGGCAGGGGGGTGGGGGGTGGGAGAGGGGGCCATCGCCCAAGCACACTGTCCCTCCCAGCCTCTCCCATGCCCTGGACAGACCAGGACGGGGCCGGCCCGACTCTGGGCCTGGAGCTCGGCCTTGCACATGGCGGCTCGGTGCCTCCTTCTCCTTCCAGCTGTTTAACTGGCCCCACGACCATCGGGTTTGTGCACTTCGTGGACAAGCGAGAAGTTAGGACTTGCCTTCATCTGTTCAGCGGGTCTGTCACCTGTCTGTCCAGTGTCGATCACGGGGCTTAGATGCTGGGACGCACTGTTAGAAAGGACGGCGGGGTCTGTGCCTTTGAGCACGTACGTCCGGTCTGCTGGAGGGCAGCGTCTGCCCGGGGTCATGGAGCGAAAGGTGCCGGTGCGGAAACGCTCTCTTGCTGCGGCGGGGCAGTTAGGCCTGTCCCCCACAAGGTGGCGCCGCCACACAGGCCCTGCCCCGGCTCTGCTTGCTTCAGCTTCTCCGCTGGTTAACGGAGCGCTGCCCCTCTGGCCCCTCCTAGGCCCCCTGTCAGCAGGTGACCTTTGCGGTCCGACCAGCTGCCAGGTGCTGCTGGTGCTCCGGGCTCCTGGACCACCCTGCATGCCACAGAGGCAGCGGCAGCCAAGCCCAACGCCCACTCACCCCTGCTTCGGGTCCATGGTCTCTGGGGGTCTTCCCGATGGCCGGGGCTCAGTAGCCCCATCTCTCAGCCGGCGGCTGCTGAAGCCGCTCTGAGGCCCGGCGCACCCCCTTTCCGCGGTCGTCACCCTGGCTCTCCCGGGCCGCTGCGGGAGGAGGGCGCTGGGCGAGCGAGCCGGCTGTCCCGGGAGGGGGAGGGATAGTGTTAGGTGGGACCAGGGAGGCCCCCTGCGCCCTCGGACACCCCGCCTTCTCTCTGTGGGCTTTTCCTCATCTGTACAGTGAAGGGTTGGTCTGTGGGGTGGGGGTTTGTGTCCTTCTCTGTTCTGGGTGTCGATGGGCCCTTTCGACTAGCGTCTCTGACTCTCAGGGCTGAATACTTAAAAAAAAAAAACCTAAATTCTTTCTCTTACTTCTCTCTTTCTAGAAATTGTTAGCTGGATGCAGATTTCTCAGAATGGTCCCCTGTCTCCTCCCCCACGCCCCAACTCCTTGATCGCGTTGGGGAGACGTAGATTTCTTTAGAAAATAGACCGCTCGTTTCTTTTCCCAGAGGAAATGCTCGTTGGTCGGCCTCTGGGATTGGGCCATTGTCACTGTCGTCGACGGGGTGTCGGGAGGAAGGGAGAGACGGGGCGGGCGGGAGTCCGGTGTGTCATCGTCAGCTGGAAAACGGTGACTTTCCAAAGAAGCATTTAGGCTAATCTTCTCTTTTAAAAGAAGAGGATTCTCTAATTGAGTAGAACCAGAGATGCCCGACTGTACGACCGTATTCATTCTCCTATTTACAGCTTGAAAAAAGGGACTGAAAGGTTTGAAAATTAAAGGATTGCCCGTGGTCTGTCAGGCTCATGTGCAGGCCGAGAAAGCCATGGTCACCGTGTTAAAGTCAGTAAAATTAGAATTAATATCAAAACAGCGAACTGCTGTTCAGTAGCTGATACGAATTTCTCATGATGCTTGAGCACAGGCCCCATCTTACTGCATTTTTTTCCTCATCAAATTAAATCTGCCTTGTCCCTCCCGGCTCGGCTCTTAGAACCTCCCATCTCATCTTTCCTGGGCGAGATGCACCTTTTCCCTGGGGTCATTTACCACCCTTTGGGCCTTCCCTAGCTCAGAGGCACCAGGAAGGGGCCTGAGATGTTGAGTCAGTTGTGGATCTTCATGAGACGCTCGTCCCCCAGGGGTGCTCAGGAGCCCCGTGGAGGCAGCCGGCCGGCCAGCTGTCGTTAAATCCAAGTGGGCTGTTGGGAAGTTATAGCGTTGAAAAATAAACAAATTCAGGGAGTCAATGGACGGATTTAATAGCTACTAAACACAGATGAATGGAGAATTAATGAATTAGAAAGTGGAATGAGAGAAATTGCAGAGCATTTAGCACAGAGACAGAGTGAGGACGCACGGGTGCACGGCCACGAGACAGAAGTGAGGCCTCCTACTTTCGTGGGCACTGTGGAGCTCCGGTCAGAGACGGCAGCGCAGACAGGGCCACCGGGGGTCGGGTCATTTTCTGGACTGAACGAGCGGCCCTGAGCCTCAGAATCTGGGGCTACAGCGGGTTCCGAGCAAGGTAAATCAGAAGAAATGCAAACCTAAACCGAGTGTAGTGAAAACAGACCGTGGCAAAGACAGAGAGGACCAAGGGAGCACGGGGACTCCACGTGACTCCGAAGGGCTCCCCACAGGAGTGCTGTGCCGGGAGCCGGAGGTGCCCCTCCATCCGTGGCTTGCTCAGATGTGGTGGGCTTCTGTTCCCGTGGCCCCTAAGTGACCCTGTGTACGTGGAGTCCTGATGGCTATGATTCTTTCCCGCCTTCTTCAGTGACGAGGGCATTTCAGCGGCATTTCTGTGGGATGACCTGCAGGACCTTGGCCCTATTTCAGGTCCCCAAGTATATCCACAAGGTTCAAGTGAACTAAGTACTTCTCAGAACGGGACTTTTAGGAGAGAAGAGAGTTCTGTGTATCCGTGCACGGATACAGAAGAGGTGGACATGTGAGTGTGTGACGCCTGTCGTCTTCCTCCTGTGGCCAGGGGAGAGGATGGTTGAGGTCTCTGCTGCTTCTTTATGTAGCTGTGGGTTGCTGGGGGCAGCCAGGCCTCAGAACCGCCGTCCCCGTACTTTCTACTTTGAGCGTAGCCAGAAGAGCGCAGTTGGCTTTAGGGCATCATCTTTGTAGAGTAGAAGGGAGCCCTGGCTGCCACCAGAATTCAGTCTCTCTTGACCTTCTGTCCAGCCCAGCAAACCCCAACTTCTCTATGGTGCCTGTCCCCAAGGCCACTCGGTGGGAGTGGACAGGGCTAAGGGAAGGGAAGACATGGTTGATGCAAGGTTATGGTCATTAGTCACGTGACCGTTCTACCTTGGGGTCCGGGAAGAGGGAAGGGTGTTCCAGTGCTCTTGGCCAGGTTAAATTACCGTGTTGAGGGGAGCATGCTTCCTACAGGGGAATCGACTTTCAACTTGGTCCCGTTGAGCAACAGTGTTAGCCAACCCAGCTACCATGGCAAAGTGCGGTAGACCAGATGGCTCTGGTGACACAAGCTCATTTCCTCCGTTTGGAGTCTGGGAAGTGCAGGATTGAGGTGCGGGCTGGTCTGGTTCCTGGTGCGAGGGCCCCCTCTTGGCATGTGCTGTGTCCGCACAGGTGGGGACAGGGGGACAGGCTCTCTGTTGTTGCCTCTTCTCGTAAGGACACTAATCCCAGCAGGAGCCCTCACTATCAAGCCCTCATCCAAATCTGGTGGCCTCTCGGAGATCCCGCCTCCACGGGCCGTCGTGTCAGGGGTCAGGGTCTTGACATAGAAATTGGAGCGAGGTTGGGGAGGTACACTGCCGTTGACAGCACCGGTGCAAAATTTAGTTTCGTTGGATGTTACTGTGGCGATCCACAGTAACAGTTTGGGCCATAAGGTCATAAACCCGAGAGGAAAAGGTGAGAACAAAGTGTCATCAGGGAGGGGAGCCCACGGGGGTGGCTGGTCAGGACCCAGCCAGGGGGCTCCTTCCCTAAGAAATGGACACGTGTGGCTTTGTCCCTCAGCTACGTGTCTTCTACAGCATGTTTTAAAATTATTTTCTAGTTCACAGCTGACTCTGTATCGGACCATCCCTCTCAGTTCTGAGCTTGAGGACATGCTGAGTGTGGCACCCGATACAGAGTAGACGCCCAGATTCCGTCCGGGAAGGCCGTGGGAGTGCTGTGCCTCTGATGGAAGGAAAGCGAGCTTCTGCCGGCTGAGCAAGTGGGAGGCGGCTCGCCACCTGGTCTGGGGGAGAAACCGAGTCCGGCTTCCCTGTGGAGATGGGAGTTAACTGTGGGAGCTGTGGCACGGTGCGCTAGGGAGTGGAGGACACAGAGTCCGTCTTAGGAAGGCGTGAGCCATTTGTCTTAGGAGTCCCCGTGGTGACACCCGGCCTGCTTGCCACCCGGGGCTTGCTTGATGCACTCTTGGACACACACGGAACTTACAAGGCCCCCCCCCCCTTTTTTTTAACATTTAGGCCGTGTCAGGTCTTGGAACATTCTCGGCCAGTCCCCAGAACCTGCCTCCCTGACAGTTCCCTGTGTTCTTGACTCTGACCTCTGGGGCATCACAGTCTGCGTGTCTCTTTCCTACTTCCTGCCCGTTGACCCCGGGCCCTGCTACCCACTGACCTCTCTGGGGCTCCTGTTAGGGCCATCGCCACCAGCCCATCGTGAACATGGTGGGTGCGGTCCTCGTGTGTGCTCTGTGCACCCGTGGGCCTAGTGCGGGGGCTTACACACCACCGCTGTTTACACAGTAAAGCTGCACGTGTTGGTGATGGTGGTGTTGGTGTTGGTGATGGCGTGTGGTGTTCCTCGTGGGTCAGAGGGCACGAGGCAGGGCTGGGCACTCACGCACTCCATCCACGTCCGCACGTGGACCCCAAGTGTCGCAGGGAAGCTGTCCAGCAGTGTCACCGTCAGTGCTCCTGTGCGTTCGACCTGCTGACAGTTGCTGGGACATTATCTCATGAAGCATGAGGATGCTGCATGACTTACAGACGGACAGAGTCAGACTGTGACTCACCCGGTGTCCTAGGAGTGCGGGGCAGGAGCCCAGAGCTTCTCCTGTGTCCCAGCCACGGTCCCGTGTTCAGCCTGACACCATAGCCGTGCAGGAATGACCTCACTGGCTGAAGTGTCCTTGTCCGATCCGTGTTAATGCTGGGACTGGAGGAGGGCCGGGGTCCCAGGGAGGGGGAGCCTTCCCCTGGGCTCCGTGTCCCACCCCAGATGCATGTGCACACGGCAGACATTTTCGGTTTGATAGGAGGGAGCTCTGTTCTCTTCCAGAAGAGAAAGGCAGAGGACCCCAAAGGAAGCAGAGAGCGACTGTCGATTGCAAGCCAGCGTCCCTTTGCAGACAAACCCAGCTTTCTCTCCAGGTCCCCTCCCCATGGCCATGCCGGTCTCTGGAGCCACCCAGCAGTAATGTTTCTGCGTGGAATGACCCGAACCCTCGGGATTGATTTGTCACCATCTTCACACCGGGAAGTGGGTTGGAAAGATGGAGGGTTCGCTTTTATGCAGTGAGTGTCCCTGGGAGATACTGTCTCTCGGAGCTCAGGGCCTGCGGTCGCAGCTTTCTGGGTAGAGAGCAGGGGAAATGAGCTCGACCGGTGGGGGCGTCAGAACCTACGGGGGTGGCCATGGTCCAACATGACCAGCCCCTGGCCACCCTTTCTCCTCACCTCCAGGGTCCTGACCAGCCCTCTGGTGTAAGAAGCAGAGGCCCCCTGTGCCCCCACAGTTCCTCCTGCCTCTCCTGGTCTCTCCGCTCTTATGGTCACACCCACAAGACATCACCCTGAGAAGGTGGCCACAGGTGCCTCTTCCTTCCCCCCACCCCCAAGCCATTAGGTCTGTCCTTCCCTTAGCACTTCGGGGCTGCTCCCCAAGACTAAAGCCACTGTCCTAGGGACACTGCCCCCCACCCCACCCCCCGCCCAGGCCTTCCGCCTCGATGCCACCACCGTACACAGCCTTCCCAGGCATGCACTAGAGTGAGTGGGATTGGTGCTGTGGCTTCCCCGCTCCCCAGGCCCAGCCAGCCTCTCCTGGTACCTGTCCCCTGCCCCCAGGCCTGGCTGCCCACCCTCTTGAGGACTCCCAGTCTGAGGGAGTCCCACGGAAGACAGCAAGCATCAACCGGTGTCATGTGTCTGGTCCAGCCGGACAGTCCAGTCTGTGGCAGAGCTGCCCAAGGAAAGCTTTTCCTCTCCTGGGAGGTCACTGTGTGTTCCCTCTCGGGACAGCCTTTGAGGACGACGGTGCACCCAAGCCTTCGCCTCTGACAGGTCTGGCACGGCAGCCTCTTCAGATGGCCCGTGGGACGGACTGCAGCCCGGGGGGGAGGGTCTGGCTCGGTGCAGAGCCTGGCCGTGCTCTCCTGGGAGCCCAGCATCCCAGAATGGGTTTTTCTCAGGGTGAAAGTGCAGAGTGGGTTCCCCACAGCTCAGCTCCTGCAGGGCGCGGGCTGGGATGAAATATCCGTGCACCTGCAGCTCTGCTGCGGTCGGCCGGCTGTGTGAGCTCAGCCCCCTGGGCTGCTTCCGGGGCCAGATGCCTGGGCTCCTTGGCAGAGGACAGAGGTTGGCAAATCAGGCCCGATCGGCCACATCTGGCCTGCTCCTTTTTTTCTGTGCCCCACAAACTGGGACATAGTTTCACATTCTTAAATGATGGGTGTTGGAGGGGCATAAAGGAAGGGTCTCTCGTGATTCGGAAATTACGTGACGTTCTAATTCCGATGTTCGTAAACTGGCGCCCAGCTGGGCACGCTCATGCACACGGCATCTGTGGTTGCTGGTGGACAAGAACCACGTGAGTGAGTGGTGGCCACGGAGATCCTGTGGCCTCTGAAGCCTGAAGCAGCCACTCCCTGACCCTCACAGGAAGCACGCTGGCCCCCGCACAGATGCTCCAGGCCGAGGGGACCTGCTGCTGGGGCCGGAGCCTCTGGACACTGAATGACCATCCTGTGAGCTCCAGGAGCCCTGGTCTTCCGCATCCAGAGGGCGAGTCTCACGGTCCCTGAGGGCCTCTGCAGCCCAGGCTTCCCAGGGGCGCCAGGAGCCTCAGCAGTCTCTCCCCCAGGAGCCGCCCATGGCCGTCTTAGAGACCTGGGCCGCGGGCAGAGGTCAGGCCACTGAGGACAAAGCCCAACTGGTCTGTAGCGCCGAAGAGCACAAGAACAGAAAAGAGTTTCCAGAGCCTTCCGTGCGCGCAAGCATTTTTACTATTTTGTATATTTCACAGTTAGAGAGTAATTTGCTGTTTAAAATTGAACGTAAAAATCTCTTTGTCAGATGACGCATGAATACATTCATCAAGGCACACAGTCAGCAAGAAAACCACTTCGTTTCATAGACGGTTTCCGAGAGGACGTTGTATCAGTGGAAAGAAACGTGATTTCCTTAACCGGTTTGTTGTGCAAACGGGGTGTGTTCACGTTTATTTCCCTCCCCTATTCAAGGAAGGCATTTTTACAGAAAGAATTGCATTTCAGGACCGGGGAGGGTCATCTGGTTTTGTTAGGGTTCTCCGGGTGCCCCTGCCCTGGGGCGCCCTAGCAGGGAGTCTGTGGGAGGCCGAGAAGCAAAGCTGCCGTTCCGGGCGCCCCTTACCGCTCCGACGCTGGTGTGCCGTGGGCGGCCGTGTGTGCCCCTGCACCGCCAGAGCCTGAGGCTGAGTCAAGAGGGACAAGCCCAGGGCAGAGGGTGTCGGAGAGAGAGCCGGGCTGAGCAGTGTGTCCGTTCCCTGGTGCTTCTGTGTCTGGGAGAGGCCGGACATAGGTGGGCATCAGAGACGCCAGGGGCAGCTCGGGGCTGGGGGGAGGCAGGGGAGCAGAAGGGACGGATGGAGGGAGGGACCTGGGGCAAACCTGGGTGGGGTGGGCGGGACACAGGTGGGATCCAGGAGGCAGGGACACGGGGGACACGAGAGGAGGAGGCGGCAGGAGGAGCTAGGAGTTAGGGGTGAAGCCAGGAGCTGGGGTGAAGAAAGGTAAAATGTCTCCGCTTCGGGAAGGTGTTTCATGAGTTTCCCGTGAGTCTTGAGCGCAAGGTGTGTGGGGAGGGGTGGGGGTCCCGTGGAAGGTGGGGCAGTCCGAGGCTCCTCCTCCTCTTTTGTTCATTGACCTCTGGGGGATGGCGAGAATCTGACGAGTCGATGTGTGTCAGCCCCTCGGTACCGGGACAGGCACATGGCAGGTGACTCAGAAGCTGTCACTGTGCTGGTAACTTGGAGAAAAGCAGGAAACATTGAGGAATTCAAGCGAAGGTCACAGCATACATTACACCGGGCTAAGTCAGAGGCCATTTCCCGCCCAGACCAGTGGCCACAGGTGCCAAAGGTTTTACACAAAAGCTTGTGTAAAAAGCCCAGCCTCCACGCAGCAGCCCTGAGCTCGGAAGCTACAGAAGCAGGAACGGGCCCGTGGGCAGCTCTTCTCGGAGGGCGTTACTGTGGCCGGAAGGCTGGAGCCCAGGGAGGCTCGAAGAGTGAAACCCAAAACGAAAGGAGCCAATGTCCCAGGCCGCCAGGCTCTGTAACCCGCAGAAGGAGAGAACCGCAGGCGAGAGCTGGGGCCGGGAGGCGGGACGACGGGGTGCACCGGACGAGCAGCTCGCAAGGAAGCGCAGGGTGGAGGCTGGCCGAGGGCAGGGGTGTGTGGCCGGGCAGCACTGGAAACTCACTGTGTGTGAGGACACCTGGGGACTGGGGGCTCCCCGGGAACTGGGCCTCAGTGAGGGCGAGACGTCCCGCTGTCCGGATGAGCCTGGACAGGAACCCAGACCCAGGGGTGCCGGGGGCTCACCCCGCAGGGAGCGGTGCCGCGGCCGGCCCCTCTCTGTGGAGAGGACAGAGCCTCCCGTCCCTGTCACTCCTGGTGCGCAGCAGCCGAGGAGAGACGCAGGGTCACTCCCTGGAGGGACACGCGTGTTCCTGTGGCCACGGGGACCCTTTGTCCCTGCCCGTGAGCTGGCGGCGTGCCCCCGCCTCTCGGAGCCGATTCCCTGTATCTGCCGCGCATCACCTTTGTTTCCCACGTCGTGTTTGTCCCCTTTCCTCTTGTGGGGCCTCCCTCCCCGTCCCGAACCTCTCTGAGGAGCTCCTGCTGTTCCCGCTGTCCTCAGGGACCGCTGAGAGCCACCGCCTTACTGTGGGAGCTCAGGAGCCTGCCGGGACGCCTCCCCTGCCCTCCCCTCCCCTGCCCTCCCCTCCCCTCCCCTGCCCTCCCCTGCCCTCCCTTCCTTGCTT
>NC_081569.1:1594635-1599167 GCF_022355385.1 Mustela nigripes
CCCACCCCCATCCCCATCCCTCCCCTGCCCTGCCCTGCCTTCTTCTCCCCTGCCCTCTCCCGTCCTTCCCCCCTCCTCTCCCCAGCCCTGCCCTCTCCTACCTCTCCCCTCCCCTACTCTGCCATCTCCTCCCCGTCCCTCCCCTCCTCATCCCTTCTTCTGGGATGGGCCGCAGGAGGCCCAGGGTTCACAGGTTTCACCAGCGGGGCTCCGCTCTGCTCCCCAGCTCTGTGTTCAGAGCCCCTGGACAGCCGCCAGGGAGCCCAGAGTCCCGGGGCTGCTCATTTACTTTCGGCGACATCCCCTGCACTGTGTCCGACTGTGGGAGTGACACACTCTGCGTTTTCACGACTTAGAGGTTGCAGAAACTGCCACGTGGAGATGAACGTCCGGCGTAGCTGTTGGCGGTGCCCTCTCTTTGGTGGCCGTGCTCGAGGACCCGCGCGCACACAGAGGCTGCGTGCGCACACACGCTGGAGGACCTGCGCGCACAGGTGCGTGCACACACAGGGGCGCTGCACGTGCGCACGCCGGGTGTGCGTGGAGGTCAGTGAGGTGCTCTGAGTGCAGAACGGCTGCCGCTGAGGGCCGTCGGGACTGGATGCATGAAGATCTGGCATTTTCGCAAGACAGGTGTCGCTGCTGTTTTGTTACTGTTTCCCGGCCACCGCGTCTCAGAAGTCTGACGTCCGCTCAGACGCCGTCTGTCCAGCTCCGTCTATGGCCAGGCTGCCCCGTGCTCCTAGCACAGTGTCCCGTCCATCGGAACAAAGCCGCGTCCGTTCGCAGCGGAGTCCGGCGGCGGGACGCCGTGTTGGCTGTTCTCTGTGCTTCCCTCACGTTCCCTCCGCTCCCGCCCCTTCCTCAGTCCCTTTGTTTTCTTTGTTGTGTTCGGACGGATGATGGGTTCCTGTAGACCGACTTGGGGTGCCTGGTTCCTAAGGCTCCCCGGGTGTACTCTTGGGGTAGCAAAGCTGAAAAGTTGGTTGTCAGGTCCTCCTTACAAAAACATGAAAGCTTCCAGGTAGAACTTTTTCTTGAAAGGCACACGACATAAACAGAAATTTAAAAAACCGTTGTAAGAGTAATTAATAGTCCTTTATGATCACGCAGGCCAGAACAGCAAACAATTCTGCGGGGACACGTGCTTGTTACAACGCGCCGCAATCATCCCTCTCCTCCTGCTCTGTGTCTCCGCTTCTGGCTCGGTGCCTCTGTTGGTTCTGGGGGGTGGCATGGTCATCGACAGGTGGCAAGCACATGCTTCCCTCAGTATTCTTGCTGTTTCCACCAAAAATGTCCTTTTGCATTTAAGTATTTGAAAGTTCTTAATAACTGGTTTTGCACATGTAATATATCGCTTTCACCGCTCGCCCGTGGGTGGCCACGCATTTCACTCCCGCAGCAGCGCGTCTGTAAACCACCTGGTTGGGGGAGTGGGGACGGGTCCCACACACCGTCCATGAGTTAGTTCGTCTGGGGCACACTGACGGTCGAAAGTGAGTGTTCGGGCTTGCAGGGTGAGCACACGCGGCATGCCTTGTTCGGAGCACTGAGGGTAGTGACTGCGGGCTCAGGCATGACAGTGACCGGTGTGGTCAGTGGTCCCGGCTCGCACACCAGGGCAAGGGGTGCTGGAGACCGTCCTGCGGGGCGTTCCACGGGCTGTCCTTCCCAAGGCCCAGGCGCTGGCGCGGGAGGCCAGGCCAGAGAGAAGGTTGGAGGCGGGAGCTCCGGCAGACCCCGCAGACGGCTGTTCGCGTGCAGGATTTTGCGCCACGAGTGTTTTCTTGCACGTTAGTCCTTGCTGTTGTGACAGTCCACAGCAGAGTGGTTCTTCTCGTGGTGGCCATTCCGTCCTGTGTCAGCTCCTTGCTTTACGCCGGACATTTTAGCAGATTTGGTTTCTGCCCGACTCCCCACTGTATCTGGACGGCCGACGCCTCACCCCTTGTGGCCCCGGCTGCCACACAGAGGCCCCTGCGGGGTCACAAGCGGCCCTTGTCCCTTTCACTGTCATCGCTCCTGCTCAGGGCTCCTCCGGAAGACGAGTGTGGTCTGGTCTGCAGGCTTTCCTCCACGCAGCGTCTGAGCTCTTCCCCAGCCCCTGGTCTTTCTAGTGCTTTCTAGTCTGCGCGTCAGAGCCCCCTGCAGACTCCCACCGGCAGCAGAGGCCCGGCCCTTTCTCCTGGGGCATCAGTGCTGCTGTGCCACGCTCCAGTCCTGAAGACTTGGGCCCCGGTGGGTCACCACAGGGTCTCAGCTAGGGCCACCAGGAAGCCCTCCTTCGGGGCAGCCTGTCCACTGACAGACCCCAGGCCTCCCCGCGGGTGCTCTGGCCCATCTTCGCCGGGCTGCAGAGACCCCCCTTTCCTGGGATGGCCTCTGGCCGTCAGATTAGATTCCAGCCCGAGATAGGCGGAGCTGGGGGTCCCATCACGAGGGGGCGGGCTGGGGTGGAGTTTGCTCTCAGTGTCTTGCTCCAGAGTCATGATCCCAAGGTGACCCCTTTCCTCTCTTCCTCCTAGCATGACCACTTCCCTGTCCTCTAGCTGAGTCTGTGTTTTCTGCTCTCAGGGCAGGGGCGCTGGGACGTCAGGCGGCAGGGAGGCTGGGGACTCTAGTGGCGGTACAGGAGCGGACCCCCGAGCGGACCCCCAAGTGGGCTCTGGCGCAGCACCCACGTTCCAGAGGGCACGGCGCATGCCTAGGGCAGCCCAGGCAGCAGGACTGTGCCTCCGCAGCCCCGTTAGCTGAGGCGGGGGCTGCCTTGAAACTGGTTCCGGTTGTTTAATGCTAAAATCCGCCTGTCGGCTGGGAGCGGCTCAGACACGGCCGGATGCCCGGTGTCCAGGCTGGAGGCACCAGCGCGTAGAGGCAGGGCCTGGCCTCTTCTCATACACGTCTGCCGCCTCCTCTGTGCTGCAGAGACCCAGGGCCTGCCTGTTGGATGGGGCTGCTTCGCGGACAACATGGGCTGGTTGAAATGTAGCAAGGACCCAGGCTCACAGTCACCCGACTCTCGGGCTCATGATCTTTCTGTACATCGTGCTATAAAAATCCCACCCCATGGAGGGCCTTGGGGAATCATGTGCCCCGCCTTCCATTCGAAAGCAGAAGGGACCCTCCCTGGCACTCCTTTCAGGACGAACCCCTTCTAATCCCCCTCCTCCCAAGATGTGTTAATAATAACGTAGACAATTCAGACGTATACTGTGGTTGCACAAGAAACCCAAGTCCCCGGTTTTTCAGAACCTAAGCAGTTAATGTTAGAAATTTTGCTGCAAATAAATTGATCAGTATGCAAGACAGTTGTCACGGCTGAATCATGGTCCACAGTTAAGGTAAACAGATCTGTGATGACATTTTCTGAGCAGAATACAAATGCAGCTCATTTCCTCCCAGAGGTCCCTAACATTTCTTCTGCACGGATAACAGATTCTCCCAAGAAGGTGCTGGTCACAAGGAAGAGAGATCTTTGTTTAATCCCTCGGAAAAGGTAGGGCTGTAATGTGTGCTGTGCTTTCAGGGGAAAGAATGTTTCTGAGAGAGATGGCTGTTGGGGGGAGGGTTTTTCTCTGCTGAGCTGCCCCCTTACCCCCCCACCCGTGGAGAGATCCTTCTGGCTTTTCCTCTGTTGGAATTATCATTAAAACATCATGTTGTTTATTGTGAAAGTTTGCATGTAATTGATTTTTTTTTTCCCAATGTGAAGATTGAGGGGTGTTTTTCATACTGAAATGCCCATGCAAGAACAGGGGACGAAATGTCTGTCACTTCCGCATGTTCCTTGTATCTGGAATGCTCTCCCGTTCCCTTTTCCCCGTGTTTTCGCCGCCTGTGCTGTGTCGGAGGAATCCTGCACAATATGTCTGCATCTGAAATGTGAGATGGTCTGGGGAGGGATGCTCCACCGTCAGCCAGCTCTGAGTTCTGTGTCATGGCGAAGCTTTCAATCCCTCGGCTTGCACTGATGTTAAAATGAGCCGGAAACCTCACCAACTTCGCATGGGCGGGTGGTCCTTTTGCCTGTGTGTGTCACGGGGAACCGTGCTTCCCTGGGGGGCAGGGGACCATCTGCATTTGGAAGCAGACTGCTGAGGAGAGAGGTGTTCTCTCTGCTTGTGCCTTTGCTGTTGGCTGTAGCCTGGGACCCTGCGCCAAGGTCTGCAGCTGAGGGCTGCGTGTGAGGCCAGGGAATAATTCTAGATCTCATGGGAGTCAGAGCAAGGTCCAGGGACTGGGCATGAACCGGGGGATGGGGGGTGGCGCACGCCCCTCGAGGGCAGGACAGGGTGGGTCTGCCCAGAAAATCCGCAGCAATTGAAGGAATCCATTTAGGAAAAGGGCACCTTTACGTCCTGTTTCATTGCTCCCAGGGCATTTTCCTTGCCAGGAAGGCACCACTGTGGCTACCTCCAGGAAGCCTTCTCGGATCCTCCCGGTCATTCCCACAACGCCTGTCACTTAGCCCAGTGTGCAGCTCTCACCAGGAGATTGCCCGACTGTGTGTCTCCACCCGAGGTGGGGGG
>NC_081569.1:1599267-1778277 GCF_022355385.1 Mustela nigripes
GGGGGGTGGGGGGTGGGGGGGCTCTGTTCCTCTCGAGTACCTGGCTTCTGCCACAGCTGCCTGCTCAGAGCTTTCAAATGCTGTTTGTAATGGAAACAGGGTCTCGTTTCGTACAGCTGCCTCTGCGAGAGGAAGAGAGGTCCCGATGAACTCTGTTAGCGGGAGAACAAGTGGAGAAACAGAGTCATGCACAGGGAAGCTGGAGCTCGGGCCAGCCCCGTGCTGGCGCACGACTCTCCGAGTCGACGGACAGAGGGAGGTGTGAAGGCGCGTGCCTGGCCCTGGCTGCAGAGTCCCCGCAGGGCAGGCGTGTGGCACGGCGGATGTAGACCCGCCACCAACCCACCATATTGTTCTTCCTCCTCCAGAAATTTTTTGCCCCATCTGGTCTCGGTGTAGGAGGATCAGGTGATCCGGCTCTTTCGAATCTTCCCTTTCTGGGAGTTGACGGTAACATAGGGAGTATTTTGAGGCACTGACATCATCTCTCTCCTCCTGGATGCCCTCTTTGCGATTCTGTCGCTCTGGCCCTGCCATCTTCTACCTGGACAGCTGCGACCTTCCTGGCTTCACAGGAGAAGCACAGGGATGGTAAGAGTAAACACAGGGCTCCAGACCTCAACTGGATGGGGGAGGGACTGGCCGGGGACAGGCTTCCCTGGGAAAATAATGTTGGAGCTGAACTGAACGACTGTTGGGAGTTAGCTCAGTGAAGAAGGAAGGAGAGCTTTCCTCCCCCGGGGTATAGCAGGTGCAAAGGCCCTGAGGTGGGTGGGAATGTGGTGTGTCCAAGAAGCTGACGGAGCTGTGTAGCCGGAGCTCAGGAGGTGTGCTGCAGGGGTGGACGGCAGCCTGGCCCCATGGGGACGGGCTGACCGTGGCCGGGAGCTCCACGTGTGTTCCAAGAGCAAGGAGAGGCCGCTGGAGGAGAGAAGCAAAGGCCTTGGCAGATCTGGCTTCGGTGAGATCGATGAGGGAGAGTAGATGCGGGGGGTGAAGGGGTGAGGTTCTACCGCGGGGGGCTGGCAGTAGAACCCAGAGGTGGAGAGACCTCTGGGGGTAACAGCAGGATCTGACAGCTGCGTGTGGGATCGTGGCCACACTCCTGAATGAGATGAGGTGCCCTGGGAAGAAGAGGGGTGGGGAGATGTGGAGGGGGCCCAGAGGAGGCCGAGAAGGTGGGGCCTGGGGGCGGGAGGGGGCAGAGCGGCCCCTGCAAGCTGAGGAGGGAGGGGTGCAGGTGGGGGGGTCACCCCCAAAGAGGCCCTTCCCTGCCCTGGGACGGGCAGCTCTCCAGCAGGGTGATGGGGACAGAGGTCTGGCTGTGGAGGGCTGCGTGGGAGCCCAGGAGGCCTCAGGGTGACACACAAGGGGAGCGGGTGGCTTCTCCGCACAACCAACTTCCATTTGTACGATTGAAAACCTGTTTCCAACCTCGATTTAAATGTCGCCGCCTGACGTTCTGTCATAGGAGGCGCTCTCGGTTCCGTGCTGCTCTAGACGACTCTCCTTTTTCCGTGTGGTCAGCGTGGAGAGGGGAGGCGTGGGGAGGTCAGGGTGAGGACCGTGGCCTTCCCTCCCCTGCGGTGTCTGCGGGGGTTGCCCTGGGAAACTGGGGTCTGGGACTTCTGGGCCCCACAGGTGCACCTGCTCATGGAGGCGCTCTGCGGGCTGTGTCCGTGGCAGGTTTGGGACGGGGCTCATGTGTGCGTCTCGGTGTGAAGCCCTGTGGGGCCCCGGGCAGGGGAGCGGTCAGGGAGGTCGGGGGCAGGCACGTTCAGGGTCTGTCTGCAGACCCCCTCCCCGCTCCCTGCAGTGGTGCCTGGGCCCCTGGGGGTTTAGAGGCTCCATGCTGTGCAGGGTGGTGGTGGGAGGGGTGGTCCAGAGAAAGCCTTGTCTGTGCTCCCCCTCCTCACGGCCTCTTGCAGTGGCCTCCCAGGACCGTGTTGCGAGCAGGCCTGCTGTGCATTCAGGAAGGCCTCTCCTAGCGCCGTCCCCTAAAAATGAAATCACAGAAGCAACTTAGCTCCTTACAGTAAGACAACGATGGCAGGTTTTGTCAGCATCAGTGCGCGCGTGTGTGTGTCTGTGTTGACTTAGGCCACATTTAAATGAGCTTATACTTCGTGCCCAGCATCACTCCAGGGTTCTATGGATATGAGCCTCTTTCATCTTCCAAACAACTTCCTGAGGCCCTTCCCGTTAGGAGGCCCCTTTTGTAGTTAGTAGATGAGGCACAGCCAGGTCATGTGCTCAAGGGTTCCGTAAACACATGCACGCACACAGGCACACGATGTCTTAACAGCTTTCTCTTGGGGGAAAATAAAAGAGCAGAGCGGAAGTTACTTCTGCCGGGCGCCTCACAGAGTGACCTTCCTTAATCCCCCGAACAAGGGTTCGAGAACCGGGCAGAGTTCCTGACGTCACCGAGGGGGACTCTGCAGCGTGGGGAGGGTAAGTCGCTTGCCCACGACCCCAGGGCTAGATGGAGTGACCCCAAAACATGAGGGTTTCCTGCACATCACACGACTTCCTGTCTGGGCTTCTGACCTCAGGACATCCCTTGTCACCCCGGCAGAGGGCGGGCTGCTTGCCCAGGCTCTGTCTGAGCACCCCGAGTGGTGAGGGCCCTACGGTGGCTGGCTTGGCCCCTCACCGGCTGTGTGGCTGGACACGGCCCCTGCCTCTTTCCGCCCACGGCCCTTGTCTGTCAAATGGGCTGACTTGACTCCTGTCTTGTACGGGGGAGCACCAACGCACGTGAAGAGCTCGGAACGTGGTTGGCATCCAACATAAACCTTGCCGTCTTTATGCAAAAATATTTTAATTATTTGCCTATAAAACTTTTATCATTCTCTGTAAGCCCATCCATTCCGCTGTCAGCCGGTCCTGTTGGTGAAGAGGGTTCCCCCTTTCTTTGTCTTGTTCGTTTGTCGCTTCTCACTCTCCAGCTGTCTGTGCTTTTCACCATGTTGTCTACCAGAAACCCTCAGAAGATGTTTGTTATTCTCGCCGTGGTCATTAAATTAACACATCATTAGACTCACATTAAAGTAACACATGTTCATTGCAAAAAAAAAAAAAAAACCTATATGGAAAGAGTTTTTAGGAGAACATAAAACCCCACTCGGATTCCCACCCCAGAAAGGGCCACGGTAACACACGGCTGTCCCTGCATTTGTCTTCCGGACCCACCCCGGGCAGGTAGCCTCACACGCCACGCGAGGACCTGCTCAGGTCTCAGGGTCCGCGCTGCCAGCGCCACCCTCGGAAGGGCTGAACTCACGTGCACCCCGCGGGAGCAGAGGAGGGCGGCGGGCGTCTGGGGTCGTTTCTCCTCTGCCTGGTGCAGTGCTCAGGTTCCACTTTCCTTCATTTTGGGGTGAACTTGGAGCAGGTCTACAGTGTGCTTACAAGGCAGCTTCAAGCCCTGCCTTGGAGACCCTCACCTCTGAGCTGGTGGGAGACCTTCCCCGTCCGCCTTTTCTGAGGGGACATCCCAGGACTTATCCTCCCTGCTCGTCAAGTCACGTAGAAAAGTTGCCAGATTCGGGGACCAGGTGTTCACTTTCCCAAGGATGGCCAACAGCTGATCCCATGGGATTCGGGCATGGGTTACAGGGGAGAGAAACGCGTTTCTATAATGTCTTTTACGGGAATGCACGGAGGGTGGCTCCCGAAAGACACTGAGGTTTAACCTTTAGAAAAGTGAATTTTAGTTTCATTGATTGAAACTTCCACTTGGCTTATTGGAATCCAGAACCCTAGTTCAGTGACCAAAATGGCATTTCATAAAATGATAAAGTGAATAAGGTTTATTCCTGAAATAAACCTTAATAGGAACAGGAGCAGATTTCCTTATCTCAAATAAGCATTTCTATCTCAAACAAGCTGGTCATTCCCGTTCGATCCAGGATCAGCACCATAAGTATGACCATTTTAATCATTGTTTCTTGAGCAGCGTTCTTTCCCCCAGACCCTGTGTTGGGCTCTGCACATGTGCTATTCTTAATTTTTAGAATGACCCTTCAGCGTAGATTATCATGACTTTTTGACCAGGGTGGCCTGGTCACTCATGTAGTTGGGAAGTGTTGAGTTGTGATTTGTCACCAGCTATGTTTGACAGCAAAGCCCAGGGTCTTGGGTTACCCAGGTCTGGGCTATTATTACTGAACGTTGTTCTGAAGTTCTGGCTAATGAAATAAGACATGAAAAAGAAACGAAACATCTCCCTGTTGGAACATCTCCCTCCTTATTTGGAGTCCACAGGTTTTGTGAGCTTAGAAAGTTCACAAGAATCAACCAAAAAATGATTAGAACAAATTAGAATTTGGTGGGATGGTAAGATACAGGATGGTGACCCTGGACCCCCTTCAGCGGGGCATGCGCGTTTTGAAGGAGTGACACAGGGAACAGCGAGGGTGGGAAGAGCAGCGGCTCCTTCGCGGCTGTGATGTGGGGAGGGAGGGGGGAAGGGCGGGGGAGGGGATCTCGGGCTGACCCTGTGCAGAGCCACATGTGGGGCTGGGGCACGATCTCCTGGCCCTGAGATCATGACCTGAGCCCAAACTGAGAGTCAAAAGCTTAACTGACGGAGCCACCCAGGCGCCCCTGTATTCTGGAATCTAAATGGAAGAAAAAGCCAGAAAGAAGGATGGAGGGAACTGGACGGTGAGGGCAGTGGGAGGAGGTCCCCTGCTGGGTATCGGAGCACGGTGTGGGGACAGCAAGCACAGACCGCGCGGTGACCGGCAGAGAAATGGAGACGCTCGAGGCAGAGTCACGTTCAAACACAACGTGGGAGAGAAGGCGCATCGCGGCCCTTGTAGGTAGAGGAAGGATTCCTGAATGAACTGAGCTTGGGACGCTTGACCTTTGCTTCTGCTGGGGACTGAGTTATGTCCCCAAAATTCCCATGTTGAGGCCCCGGCCCCCACTGCGACTGAATCTGAAGGGAGCACTGTTCGGTGGTAATCGAGAAGGGAGCCCGTGAGGAGAGGGCCGTGGGCTTGGTGGCCTGCGGAGCAGAGGACGTGCCAGGCCACCAAGAGGAGGTGGCCGTCCGCAAGCCAGGGAGAGGGCGGCCACCGGGACGTGAGCTGGCCGGCACCTTGGCCTTGGACTGCTGAGTCCCCAGACCGTGAGAAAACGGAAGTCCATTGTCGGCGGCGCCCAGCCCGCGGAATTCTGTTACAGCGGCCCGAGCTGACCCACCCATCTCCTTCAGCCTCTCCGTCCGAAAGCGTTCTCTCGCACCAACAGAATCTCTCCACCTTCAAAGCAAGTGGCAGACTGGAGAGAAATGCCGTCAAGTCTTTTCAGACCGTACGCCGGAGTCCTCCCTCGTTACCGAAGGGGTGTGTGCAGACAGATGAGGAGGAAACGCCGAGGCCCCGCAGGAGAGGATTTCCTGGACGCCTGGCGCTGGCCTCCCATGCTGGGCCGCCGCCACCACTGCGTCACTCCGGGCCGGTGGGAGCCTCTCACCTTCGCCGGTGATGGGAGGCCCCAGCCCCAGCTTGAGGGCGCTTGGTGACAGGTGTGCGTGGCCGGTGAAGAATGGGGCTGTCTTGGCACACCTGCCTGCCGCAACACCTCCACGAAGGGCCCTGTGTCCACGGCGGAGCCTGCGGGTGTCCCCGTCAGCTTGCCCTCCTGTCCCGCACAGCCGTGGAGGGCTCTGGGTGGGCTCAGTGGGGTCTTTGGGAGCAGGTGGTCATGGGCTTGCCCTCACACAGCCGGCCCCTCTGCTGGGCAGCAGATGCTGACCCACGTGGAGGTCCAGGGGCGGGGAAGACCGGACCCGCCCTGCCCGGACCACACGTGAGCAGTTGTCCGAGGACAGGGTTGGACGGCGGGTGTTCCCAACCCCTTGTCTTGTAGCCGGATTTCATGGCACTTTACTTTCTGTAACTTGTATTACAAAAGCAGTATTTTTGCCTTCCCGAAGTAAAATTGGATGACTGTCGTTTTGTTGAAACGCACATTGTCTCCCCCACCTTTCCCCCCTTTCATGATACGCCGGTCTAACCAAAGTCAAGCACAACTTCCTGATACAGGACTTCTCAGTACGTTTTTAAAGGATGTTGGAATCTCTAAGGATAAGCGTGTGGCTTTTCCTACTTTGCTGAACCAGGGGACCTTTTTCTCAGAGAGTCTTAAGGGTCTGAGGTTCTCTGTGGCTTATTTTGGGAAGTGGTGACTATTGTCCTCACTCCTGTCATGTTGGTGGCTGCTCTGCCCTCCACTTGGTTGGGGGGGGGGGGGGCGCAGGCAGATTAAGTTGAAACTGTTGCAAGGGGAGAGGATTCCTTTAAGAAATGGATTTTTCTCCCTTGAGTACTTCGCAGTTGTGTGCAGTAGGTTAAAAAAAAACCAACCCAGCAACTGTAACAGCTCTCCAGTTTTTGTGAACAGAGTGGAGTGGTTAAATTAAGATGTTGTCTGTTAGTATTCGAGAATTCTCCTTCCCAACTTTTCAGTGGGATAGTTTGAGTTGGTCTTAGAATGTGTTTATTAAACACGATGTCTTCGGATGTAACGTGGGGCAGCCGTCCGGTGCCTCCCTGGTTTCTGGAAGGAGGCAGAGGGCCGAGCCCCGCCCCGTGTGAGCGCCGCCCGTCCCCTGACAAGGGCCCAGATTCCCTTATTGATCCTGACCTGTTTTCTTGAAATACACTCTAGTAGACCGTGGTGTCCCTTCTGAGCCGTGTGAGAGCTGAGCGGGGCAGGCGAGCGCTGGGGGAGTTTCCCTCAAGAACAGGAGGCAGCGTCGGAGACGACGCTTGAATATTTATTTAATATTTGGAGGAAAGTGGTGCCTGAGTTGAAGAACCTTCTGCAAGGAGGAAGGAAAACTCTTGAACTGGGTGGTTTCTCTGAAACTGGGCATGCTTGACATTGCCTCCACGAGCTTCCAGAAGCTTCTAGCTCGTAAGAAGTAGTGCCCCAGGGTCGTGGGGCCAGGAAAAGCGTGAGCCTCAACCCCCACACCTGCGTATCCCAGCAGTAGCCTGTATCCTGGGGAGGCCTGGCTGTGGAGAGCCGGGCCCCTCGGACGGGCCGTCGTGGAGTCTGTGTGGGCACTCGCTGTCCTTGTCATGAGTGGTGAGGCCACACGGGCCCCTTTGGTCACGGTTCTCAGGATTCGGGATGGGGAACAGCCTTTCCACCTGCAGGCAAGGGCCCAGGGTGAAGGCAGCTCACCGGGGGCCAGCCACAGGGGATAGGCACCCGACTTCTGTGCGTTTGCTCCGTCTGGATTGGCTGCTCGGGCTCTGGCCACACTGCCTGGATCCGTGGAAGTCTTACCCACCGCCAGGTCACTTGGCGTCTCTTCTGAGAGCGGCACGTCCACGCTCTTCCTAACCACTGACACTGAGCATGGGGTTCTGCCCGGGATGAGGTCCTGTTCCAAAGCAGGAGGGCGGAGCCCAGCTGGGGGAAGGGCTCCCCTGAGTCACATAACCAGCCTGGGCTGAGTGGCCCCAGGGCCTTGGGCTCTCCTTCCGGCTGCTGCTTTTGGGACCACTGGACAAGTTTCTTGTTTGTTCCCCGCACTGATAAAACCTCTCTTCTTGGCTGTGTTCCAGAAATGGCTTCTGACATCCCTGGATCGGTGACATTGCCTGTGGCCCCCATGGCGGCCACCGGACCCGTGAGGATGGCCGGGGCCATGCCCGCCCGTGGAGGAAAGCGGCGTTCTGGGTAAGCAAACAGCATTTCCAGGAACGGCTTCATATGTGTTGTGCAACAACTCTTGACCTGTTAGGGAAATGCTGTCTCTCCCCCTCCCGGAGAGGAAAAGCTCAGTGCCTGCTTGTTGAGATTTTGCAAGATCCCCAAGTATGCATGTGATTTGCCTCTAAGTGTCTGCCCCAGCGGCCAGTGGGGGCCTCCTGCTTGTCTGCCTCCTGGTGGAGACGTGCTCTATGGTCCTGCTGGGCCCTGCTCAGGCTGTCTCTGGGAGCAGGGAGCTCATGGGGACCCCTGTGTGAGCATGCCAGCCAAGGGCAGTGCTGCGGACTGAGCCCCAGCTCCCGTGGGCCGCGAGGAGACCCCATTGCTCGAGTGTCCGGGGAAGCCAGTCTCTGCCGGCTGGTGTGCTGGAACTCTCAGAACGTCGGCTCCTCTGGCCCCACAGCTGAAGGCCAGGCGTGTGCCTCATGCACTGCGTTGCTGGTAAAGCTGCTGAAGGTGGAACATGCCCGGACCAGGAGCCCCGGGGACATCGCCCTTGGGCTGACGGACCCCAAAACCACTCCTGCTCACAGCTGTGGCTCCTGTAGTTGCAGGCGGATATCAGAAATACCAGCCAGCTAACAAAACTCCCTGCGGGGACAATGAGACCTACGTACTCACACCCCCTGTCCCCCGGGCCCCTCTCCACATCGAGTCCGTGTGATTTTCAATGAACTGGAGAGTAACAGTTCTTGGGAAGTAGAGTCAGCTTCTTCCCTTAGTGCCGCTTCCAACAGCCCAGGACTCCCCAGGAGCAGGGGGGAACACACTGCCCCCAGCCCCAGGCTTGCGGGGTGGGCTCCGGTGCCGGCCGGCCGTGCTCCAGACCTGCAGTCCCTCTGCCCAGTGTGGCTCTGGAAGGGGCGGGGGACGGGCGTGCAGGGAGGGCTGGAGTGGGGTGCGCGCCCGCGCTGCAGGTCTGGGTCGTGGGGGAACACTGCTGTGTGCACTCCACGGTCTTGAGAGGAGGGTCTCAGCTTTGGGTTCGTACTGAGACGGTGGGAAGTGCTGGGATACCGAGCTCAGTGCCCCCCGCGCCAGCTTTCCCCTGACTCAGGGCTCACTCCCCGAGCCCCAGTGCAGCAGGCGGGGGGGCTGTTGCTCAGGGCAGGCCCGTGGTACGCTAAGTCGGTGCCTGGGGCCCAGCTGGGCAGATTCGAGTCCGGGGTCTCCCTGCAACCCCTCACCCCCAACGCCGTCCTGTGGGAAGCGGCTCTTCCAGCCAGTGGGCGCCAAGCTGAGCGCATCCGTGCCGCTGCGGGGAGACGGGCCCTGTCGACCGTCAGTGTGCTGACGTCTCTTCGCACAGTCCAGGTGTTTTAAAATTATTCTCGATGTGTGTGCTCTCTCACTTCCGTTCCCTGGAGACAGAACGCTGGCGCGGGCCCACGGCTGTTTCCGGAGACGCTGGCACAGGGGGTGGGTCGGGGTCTGGCACAGACAGGGATGCGCAGGCCAACCCCTCTTGGCAGGCGAGCAGCCCCTCTGAGCCGGTTCTGGGCCCCCACCAGGATTCCCGTGCTCGTTCCTCCCACCCCACACGGTCGGTGCTGGGGGTCTGCGCATACGGCTGGGTTGCTGGCCCCGAGGCCGACCCTGGCCCACGTCCAGGCCCTGACTTCCGCAGCCGACCTGGCTGACGACTGGACATGGATCAGGCTCTTTCCTGAAGACGTTGTCCCCAGCTGGTCTCACACGCACGCGTGCTCACACACACACACACACAGCGTGCACGGGAGGCAGGGGAGGACCCCGAGTGGGCTGACACAGAACCTGGAGGTCATCCCACCTCCAACATGGGAGTCAAACATCAAGAAAAGACACGAGAGATTCGACGGAAGGGACCGCAGAGGCCGACACGCTGGCCGCCTGTGCAGGCGTGGCATGGGCCCTTTAAGCCAGACGGGAGGCCTGTCCCCCACTGTCCGCTTCCTCTTTCCCGTCTCTAGGCGGGGAAACGTGCACGTGCGCGGGGCCGTTCTCCGGATAATTCCTGCAGCTGCCATCTTGCATGGCTCGTCTGCGCCTGATTACGCCCAAGCGGCCGAAACACGTAGCTGAACGCCACGTGAGCCTGTGGGGCGCGGGAGAGACAGAGGGCTCGGGTGGGGGAGAGGAAGGGGCAAGAGGTGAGCACCTGCTTCCTGCCTCCGTCCCTAACCCGGCTCCCGGGGCTGGCCTCCCCTCCGTCCCAGTGCTTCCAGCCGTGCAGAACTGGCCCCTGGCAGGTTTGGGGGTCACTGGCCGCCTGCCTGGCCCATCCCTGTGGGTCCCTCGGGCTTGAACGCTCCCCCGTCCCTGACCGCCTTCCCCGGAGCCACCGGCAAGCTGAGCGCCCGCCGGCCCCGGGACACAGGTGAAGATGCAGGAGTTCCCGATTCTTTGAAAAGTGACTCCACATGCGTGGGAGAGAGGAGCGGGGGCCAGTCACCTTGTTCTCTTGCGTCGAGACCTCCCTGATCTCAGCACCAGGGGGTCGGCACCCGCTTCTGGGGAAGGGGACAGTGGCGGGGATGGGACGGGCTCTGCCCCCAAAGCCAGATGCTTGTTCTGGCTCTGCGGTGGCCGGCCTAGCCTCCGCAGTAGGGCTGTTCCTGCTCCCGTGGCTGCCCGTGCTGTTAGCAGGAGCCTCGGGCCCGCCCACAGCCCTCTGGTGCTGCCGCTGCGGGGCCTGCCCTTTTCCGGAGAGCGTCTGATGACTGCCCTTTGATAATGCGCGGTTGCGACCCAGTCCCGGTCCTGGGGACTCCCGTTGCACACTCTTGACTAGTTCCAAGCTCAGAGGTGCCTTCCTGGCATTTTATCAACTGAGAATTCTCGCTCATTGACGGGAAAGGGAGGCAGTGCGGCTTCAGCCTGTCCTTTGAAGACTGTCACAGTGTCCATGTGTCGTTCCGAGTCCTTCAGCGTGAACACAGTGGGACGTCAGAGTCGTAGCTGGGTTTCTTTCGTTAGCCAGGTGCTTCAGGGGAAGAGAGGCACGTAAAAGACATAAAACAAATGACGATTTACTTAGAGTTTTTATAGCAGAAGAAAGAAGCCCAGCTTCTGTGGGCACGGTTAAAGCAGGAGATCCGCTGTGGTGACGGATGGCCACGGCAGCGTCCTGGGTGTGATGCTCTGAGGAACCTGCGTCCCTGGGAGCATGAGACTGGTGGGGTCAGGGCATCACCCCGAGGACCTGACCAGTCGTTCGTGGACTGATATCTCTTCCGGGCTCATGCCCACATCACACTCTTTCGAATGACGGAATCTGATGGCTGCACACGTGTGACCTCCTATGCACGGAACGGGGAGGCCCCCTTTCGTGGTCTCCAAGTTTCTGTAGCAAACCCGAGCTCCCACCGACTCCAGGAAACCCTGGCTCCTGAGTGGGGCTGCCCCTCCTTACACCCTCGGCTTCCTCCACGGAGCCACAGCTCACCTGGCCTCAGTGGGACCATGTCCCCGCCCGTCTGCGCCATCAGGGTCTGGGGTAAAGAATAGAATGGTTTTCCCGAAAACCAGGGAAACCAACCACCCTGGTTGGCCTGGGTTTTTCCCAGTTTTAGCACTGATGGCCTGCGTCCTGGGATGCTCTCAGTCCGGGAAAATCGGGATGCTTTTCACCCCGAATACCCCCAAAATCCTGCAGGATGAGGCCAGGGGGCAGACCAATACATGGCATCCTGCCGGAACCCCGGGCATCACCCTCCCGTGAACTTGCGCTGGCATCTCATGCTCGCTCGAGGCTTTGCCGCCTGCTAACATACGTCCTGAGGAATTTTGAAAATGCAGTTTCTTCCAGAACTCTGAAATGTCTGTGGCCCCGGGGGTTGGGTCGTGTCCGTGTGCTGCTGTTCCCGCGGTGAGCACTGGAGGTCAGTGTGGCTCCGCGGCTCTGCGGCCCCGGGCGCTTGTGATGGGCCAGCGCCGCTGTGGCTTCTGGCAGAGGGAAGCTGGTGGCCGCGCAGGCTGTGGCCGGCTTCGCTCCGAGCGGGGGTCCCTGCGTTCCGCCCCCACTTGCCCACAGTGCGGGGGGGGGGGGGTCTCCCACGGCCACCTGGGGGCCACGTGTCCCCGCATGGCGTGCAGGCCGTCTTTCACTCTCCTTTCCCTTCCCAACCCAGTCATCCCAGACAGACGGGTGCCCAGGTTAGGGCCGTGGCCACCCAGCACATATGCAAAACAAAGATCAGTGAATGGTCCCATTTTAAAGAAGAAAATACTCCTTTGTCCTAAATCCAGTCCCTAAGTTCCCCGAGTTAGTGCCCGGCTGAGAGAAGATCGTTTGTTT
This sequence comes from Mustela nigripes, assembly GCF_022355385.1. Classification (NCBI taxonomy): domain Eukaryota; kingdom Metazoa; phylum Chordata; class Mammalia; order Carnivora; family Mustelidae; genus Mustela; species Mustela nigripes. Next base: position 1,611,284 of record NC_081569.1, read on the forward strand.
CATTTGGGTCCTCTCCTCTGTGTGTGTGTGTGTGTGTGTGTGCACGTGCACGTGTGTGTGTCTGCGTGTGTGTGTATGTATGAATGTGGGGGCGTGGGTGTGCGTGCGTGGGTGTGCACGTGTGGGGGTGTGTGGGAGTGCATGTGAGTGCGTGTGCATGCGTGTGGACAGAGCTCTGCCTCTGCCCCCGGCCCTTCCTTGTGCTCTGGGCCTCCTGTTTATTCCCCGAGTCACTGTTACTCACCAGAGCCAGGGGTGGGGGTCCCGTTCCCCCCGAGGCCAGCACGCCCTCATTCCTGGGCTCAGCTCTCTGTCCTGGCTGCCGGGCAGGCCGGCCTCCCTTCCGCGTGGAGCGCAGGGGACTGCATGTCTCCGGGCCCCTCGGGTCCACTGAGAGCGGGATGGCAATGCTGGGGCTCCGGGGTGTCCCCCCAAGGCATTCCCCTGAACATCCCAGAGAATGAGGACATCCGCACTGTGTCGACTTTTGTCCTTGGAAGTTTCGGGTACAGTTCACACGCACAAATTACCCCGGCACCTTTGGGGTAACGTTAGCTGACCTCAGAGGGGCCTGGTGTTTCGAGAAAGACAGTTTGGGCTATTAGGGAATCACATACCCATCGAGACTTTTCCATTTATGTTTATACTGAGAGGCTCAGGGAAGTGGGTTCTAAGTATTGGGTGAGTTTTAAGGAGCAGACGGGTCCTTCGGGTCGCTCCGGGCCCAGGTGACTGTTTCTCAGTCCCCATGCCTTTGTTTGGGTTTGGATGTTAGGGGTCAGTGGCCTGGAATGCCCCTCCCCGACTCGCCCAGAGCGGCCATGTCGGCCGGCAGCTCGGCCCCCGCTAGCCCGTCACCGCCCCGAGCGCCTCCAGTTCCCCGCAAGCTTTCTGAGCCACTGACAGCAGAGCACAAGATAAAGGATGAAACGCAGGTGGTATTTCCTGAGGGCTGGGACTGGGACGAGTCTGGCTGAACGAGGCGAGGACCCCTGGGTAGGGCCAGCTGCTCGGGTCGCCCGTGGAATGTTCTGTCTGTACTGAACCTCCTCGTGCTCTTGGCTTTTCAGGATGGACTTTGACGACGAAGATGGAGAAGGACCCAGCAAATTTTCAAGGTGAGTTTACGTTCCTTGTCTTCAAGAAGCCAGCGGCCAGCCGTGTCCACGGGGCGATCACAGGGATTTCAGGGTCTTCTGTCGCTGAGGAAGCTGTTGCCTGTGGTCAGAGCCCTTGCTTGCCCCTTGTCCTGTGCCTGCGGGTGACCCGGGACAGGCCATGCCCGGCCAGCATCACCAAGGGAGGACACTTGGCCTCTAAATGTCACTAACGGGGTATTAGCTGCGTTGGCCTTTAACTGAGACAGTGACCGTCGAGCTTTAGGGTGACGCAGGCTAGCGCTCAAGTCTAGGAAATACTATCAAGGTGTGGCCTCTTCTGCTGCCACGGGCAGGACGGCACCCGTAAGGACACAGGGTGGCCCCGTCCTGGGCACGGGCTGTAAGACTGACCGTGGGGGCCTCAGAGCCGTGTCGCTCACCGGCCGTGTGACAGCATGGGAGCCGGGCTCAAGGGGCTGACCTGAGTGCAGACCGTGTCCCTGAGAAGACAGGGGTTTACGGGGCAGGTGGTAGTCCATCCATCGGGTATGGTAAGGCAGAGACAGCCCTGCAGACCGGTCCTCTTTCTCTCTTTTTTTCTGGTTTTGTTTGGCTGAAGTTAGCCGGAGGTTTGGGAGTGTGGAGAGAGGCACGGATCACACCATTGATCTTAGCAGAGCGCCCCTCTGTACTGGTCACTCACAGAGGGGCCTGCCTGGACATCCGTCCCCAACTCCAGGCAGTCCTAACGCCGGGTTGCTGATGAACTTGAACCCCTGCCCTGGGTCCCTTCCTCAGCTCTCTGCACTTCACAGCTTGGAACGACGCTCTGGGTTATTTTTTCAAAGTTCTTGGAACAATATCCCTGGGGAGCCCTGGGCCCACAGACCCCCTGGTCTGCTCACCCCATGGCAGTGATTGAATGCGCTCCCCCCGGCTCTCCCCAACTGGAGAGGTATAGGCATCCCATTGCCGTGACCTCCCAGAGTCCGCATGTCCGTAGGACACACAGTGTGTACCGTCCCCCGCAATGCTCAGAGAGACAGCAGAGAGGACACTGTGTCTGCAGTGCTGCCTGATGACCCCGGGTTTTCTCATCTGAACAAGACATGAGTTTGGGTAACAGAAGCGTGGGGTGCTGCTCCCTGGTGCTGAGAGAGCCTCAGCTCGGATGGCACCTGCTTCTTGGGAAAAGGTTTGTTCCTGAAGCAGAGCTAGCCTCGGGCGAGGGCACGGGCACCCCTGTCTGGTCTGCTCACCTCCCCCAGCCTCCCTTCCTGAGGACGGGAGGACGCTTGGTGTCTCCGTGTCGGGATCCCCCTCGAGATAACATTCTAGACTGTGCCGAGCTCAGGAGATGATGACTTCTGGGGTCTCCGGACGAATAGGAGGAGAGACACAGAGGGATGTTCACTCGACATCAAGGACCGGTGTCCACAGTGAAATCACTGAGCGGGACACAAGGAGCTCATTGTCTTCAGGACCAGCATTAAGATACAGTCCTTCCCCGCTGGGCCGCGGTCCACCCAGGCCATCAGCACATCAGAGCGCAGACTGAGGCTTCTGAAGGCCACAGCCTTCCCTCCGTGCCGGCAAACCAGAGGCAGGATGGGACGGGTGTGCGCCATTCGCTGCTGTTTCTGTTTCTGTTGCAGGGTGCTGGGGTCGCATCACCCCCCCCCCGGGGGCGGGGTGGCCGAAGACCCGTCAGCCGGTGGGTGCACCTGAGCCCCTCAGGGCTGGGGACACGGCACGGACCACCCCCACCCTCTCCTGGGCTGGGGCTGCAGCCGCTGTGCTGGGGAGCGGCAGGGCATCTGCAGGGCTGCTCTCCCACTCGCGGGGTGCACTACCCGTCGGGGGTGGCTTCTGCCCCCCTGCCCGTCTGCTTGCCGTCAGCCCCGAGGAGGCCCTCCGGCTGGCCCCGTGAGGGAGGGAGGCCGAGGCACTGGGATGGCCCCCAGCGTGGTTCGCTGCCACAGAAGCTGAGCTGTGCCTTCCCCGCCCCCTGAGGTTTGCCCAGCTGCCTTTCCCAGCCTTCCTCGAGGGTGGTCTGAAATTCCACCGTCCTGCCTGCCCTCAGACCTCCCGTCTCAGTTCCTCTCCGGGAAATACGGCCACAGTCACACAGGAAGTCAGTCGTCCGTTTTCTTAGAGCGACAGCAGCTGCTTGGATCCCGGGGATGCCCACAGTCCACAGACGAGGGCTGGGGGACCTGCAGGTGCAGTGGGGGGACAGCGGCCCCGGCGGTGGGCACCGAGGAGAGGACAGTCAAGGGGGCCGAGCCCCAGGCCCAGCTCCAGAGCAGCCAGAGCAAGGCCGGGAGCCTGGAAGCTGTGGGGTCGATCCTGTGGGAGTGTGGGGGGCGACTGGACACTCACAGAAGGGAGCCGCCGTCGGCAGTGGCCGGTGGGCCGTCCCATTCTCCCACCCCTTCCGCTGGTGGCATCGTCAGGATCCACCCGGGGTCCCCAGACCCCTGTCTCGAGCGCAGCGTTAGCCTAGCCCACCGCCGGCGAGGAAAGGGGGCTGGAGACGGAAGGCACCGGAGCAGTGGGGAGCGGCAGGGAGCCGTGTGCACACAGGGGGATGCTGAAGCCGTGGGGGGGTTGGTGGAGGGTGGGCCACCTGCCCCCTCACACAGAAGCTGTTGGTGTGCTGGTGCCAGGGCCCCGCACTGTGCGGCGTCTGCTGGTGCAGCACACGGGCCGCAGGGTCGAGGACCTGGAGGCTGGGGGGGGGGGGGGCCTGCATGTCTTGGGAGGGGTGTCTTGGCCAGAGAGACCAGGAGGAGCAGGGGTACAGAGCAACCTTTCTCCTGGGCTGAGTCTGGGGAGGGCGGCCTGACCTTATGGGCACCTTGGGGAGTCTCCATTGCCCAGTCCCGGTCCCCCACGGCAGAGGGTGATGGGCTCTCTGACTCCGGGAAAACCCATCACACAGCACAAAGCCTTTCTCCAAAGAGGAGTCTCCCTGGCCTCTGGGAGTGGGGCAGACCCTCTGGGGAGGCCAGCCCCGAGCCCCTCTGGCTCTGGCCCGGGATGGGTGTCCTGGCCCAACCGGGGGGATTGAGCACCCACCCCACCCAGCAAGACCGAGAGCCCCGCTGGAGGAGAGGCCCAGCCCACCCCCGGCGCTCTGTCTTCTGATGAGTCCGGGGTTTCTTCCTGTGCCCGCTGCTGGGCTCAACCGCCGCCCGTGGGGAGGGGCATGAATACGGTTGCCCAGGTGGGACGGACGGCTGACATCCGTGCTGTCACCAACGGTCAGAGCTGCGCGCCCCGTCCCTCGTGTGATTTACATATACGTCTGTGCGCGTGTGTGCGCGGTTCGTTAAAAGAAAGGAACGGAAATGTATTTGTAACGTTTCCGTCACACACATATTTGTAACGTCAGCTTTACCGCTTAGAACGACCGCCATTCTTGTCAACCCGATTTTCGCCGTATTTGGGCTCGTTCTGTACCCTTCCTCCAAACATCCAAACCATCTTGCAGGCACTCTTGAGGCTCTGACTGTGGCCACGATGCCACAGGTGTGGGATGACCAATAAGCTCGGAACCAAAACCCCGGCGGTGTTACAGGGCTCTCTCCCCGTTAGAGAGTGGGTCCACATGACCTTCCTGAGGTCCCGCCGTCGGTGGCCCATCTCTTGCCCGGGACGCCTGCAGCACCCAGCTCCGCCTGCTGGAGTTTGGTTCTGTCTGCGGAGCGCAGCCCGTCGTCGAGAGGGAGGGAGTTGTGAAGGGTGGCCTCCCGCGGGCTCGGCTGCTGCGTTTCATCCCTCCTAATCTGATACTCTGACACTTTCGTTTGACTCTGTGTGGTTTGGACGCTGGCGTGTGCTTCCTCCAGCCTGGGAGGTGTGACGATATTTTGGTTTGAATCCTTCTGTGTGGATTTATGACCCTGTCCCGTGGCAGGTGTGATGATTACAGCCCCACGGAAGGGGGAAGACATTTGCGTGGCGGGCGTGTCCTGCAGGGATCTTTCCTGGCGGGCGAAGCAGAATTCTTAGACTGTGCTGAGAAGCTTCTAGACTTAGCTGAGGACGCTGGCCTATTATGTTCCTAGGTCAGAAGATGCCTAGGGAGGATGCTTAGGGAGCATGGCCAGGAAGCAGCAAGTGTTGTCCTCTGTCATCTAACCTGCCACCATGCTTGGACACATGTACTGGCCACGTGAGCTCTCTTGACAGCAAGGAGGGGTTCGGCAGACCTGAGAGGAACATTCCCAGACTTTCTAGACTTCTCTGTGCCCAGCATCCTTGGGTCTTATGAGCCAGAAGGTGTTGCCAACACGCTGGGTTGACCTTGGAAGAGGGGGGCCCACAAGCAACCAGAAGAGCAGGGGTTCGGTTGGGACGCCCGGTTTCCGTAGGTCAGGCCTGGGATTAGGGGCAAGATGCTTCCGACGGAAATCTGTGTCCGGCGGAGCCCGCTGTCTCTCCGGAGAGACGTCTGGCGCTCGTGTGCCTGAGGCGGTGGCGACGCCCTTCTCCCCTCGTCCGGCTGCCCGCTCCTCCGCTTCTGTCCTGCAGAGACGAAGCTCGACTTCCAGGGACGGTGTCCTGAGAGCAGCAGGCTGGGTCGGGGTGGAATTCCTCTCTGGGGCCATCCGTGGCGCTAAGCTGTGTCTTTGCGGAGCTGCTAGGCATTTCCCTTCCTGTGACGCGGCAGCTGCTTCTCTCGGGCGGGGGCATCCTGGCTCCCGATCCAGGACCCGGGAGCCGGCCGGGGAGGAGCCTGGTCTGGTCCTGCTAAGTGACCTCTGAGCCTCAGGCCCCTCTTCCACAGAGCGTGGTTGCAGGGGTCCGACGCGGGGATTGCTGAGGCCGCTCAGCTGGGAGCAGCTGTAGAAACACGGAGCGGGTGTGTCCCGCTGGGGGGCAGGGGGATCTGAGGCTGGGCTTGGCCCTCTTTGGAGGAACGAGGCTTTCTCTGCCTCCCTCTCTGTGCTGCACAGGAACCTCATCTGCAGCCTCGCGCATGGGTGCCTTCCAGCCGCCTTGCAGAAAACTGCCTTGCGTGGTGCTGGGGGACAGGGCGCCTGCCTGCTTCCCGGGGAGGGACCCTCCTTTGCCCCTTCTGGAGAAGCCTCGGAAGCCAGGGAAACTTCCCAACTGGATAGGGCTCTGTGGGTCCTCCCACAGGGCCTGTGGCCAGCCTTGTTGCGGGGCTGCACAGAATGGCTTTCTTCGGGCCTTCTCGGCTCTCCTGACATTCTGCCCTGCTGCCCAGGGAGGGCTGGCCAGGATAGGAAGGGTGTTCCCTGAAAGCCCAGCAGGATAGAACTTCCCTCCTGCTATCAGGGAGGAGGAGGCACAATCGCCTCCTCAGGAGAGCCCCTGGGCAGGAGATCGGAGGGGTGGGTGGGCTGCACCCTGCATCGTGACCACCGCCCCTGAATGGCCAGACTTCATGCCCTGTGCCATACCCCCTTCCACAGCCTCGGGCAGCATTTTCTGCACAATCTCCTACTTGTCTGCAGGCTGGCCTGGGGGGTTGGGAGGCACCCAAACAAGCTCACCAAGCCTTTCCTGGAGTCCCGGGCCAGTCCCCCATGCCTTCTGTGACAGGTGCATGGTGCGGAGTCCGGGGAAGGGGCTGGTGAGGAAGGTCAGTTCTGGGTGGGCTCCGGCGGCTTCTTTACCTGCTTTGGAATGGCAGAGAGGAGGGACAGGATCTTCCCTGTATCTTCCCGGGAGGGACCTAGACTTTGATGCAGCATGTGGGACTTCTCTGACCGAGTGGTTACCTCTCATCTCCCCATGGTAACCAGGCCCTGTCCGATTACCCAAGAACCATTTCTCCTAAATAGTGTGTGTCCTTCCCTGCCCTGGGGTCTGCCCTGAGGAGTAGGTGCTGCCACAGGGCATTTGCACTGGTCTCACTGCTCAGCTCTCAGCTTGTGAGTTCTCCCAGCTTTCCCTCTGGGCTCAGGCAGCACCCCCCCCCCGACACACACATATACACTTCTCGTGCTCCCTGTTCCTCACTGCTTTCCAGGTAGAGCCTGCCCCCCAGCCGGCCTGCCTGCGCCTTTCTGATCCTGTCTCCTCCCACACTATACCTCCTGTTCTTGGCCCCTGCAGCCCTGTGGCCCCCTGGACCACCGCCTCTGTCCTTTCTCCTTCCGTCCCATGGTTTGTATGTTCCGCGTGCTGTCACAGGGTTTAACTCTATACTGGCTTCATTTCCAGACTGTGCAAGGCAATTCCTGTGCCTCCCAGTTACCCCCGGCTGCTGGAGGAGGGGCAGAGTGAGCCTAGTCTCCTCTCGCCCCCTCCCCTGCAGTGCCCGGCTCAGTGCTCCTCGGGTAGAGAGGGTGGAAAGTGCTCACCGGGCTGGTCAGCTCGCACCAGTGCCGTGAGCTCTGCCGCGGGCCCGCCTTCCCCTGCTGGCGCAGGCAGTGGCCCTCAGTGTGTGCGGCTGGCACACAGCTGGCACGTGGTTGCCAGGTTGTATTGCCCGGTTGGGAGGGTGGAGGTTCATCCCACTTGGTAGACACAGGGTGGGCAGGCAGCCTCATCCACTCTGTGCTGTCCGTGTCCCTCTCCTGCTCGGAGCCCCAGTGAAACCCTAAATCCTCCTGCAGACACCTCATGTCTTTCTAGACCATTCTTTAAACCCAAATAACATTGTGCCAGGGTGTGGAGCTGAGTTGGCCCCTACTCTTTCATCCTAAAGGTAATGACAGCAAGATGCAAACATTCCACTGTCCTCTCTGCTAGTGTTCTGTCCTAACCCACCACGGAGATTGACTTCAGTAATCTCTCACTGCCTTTTAATGGTTAATTGGCCGTGGGCTGGTTAATGAGCCAGGGGCCAGCCTGCCCTAGGCAGTGAAAGATGTGCGGGGCCCAGAGCAAAGGTTTACCTGACGGAAGGATGGTGGGGCCCCGAGGTGCTTCTCACGCTGGGGCCGAAGGAAAGCACACATCCCCGTGGGGGTAGCTCCATCTGCGTGCGGGTGTATGCGAGTGCGCCCACCACGTGCGGGTCGCGGTTAGCAGGGCCGGGTGTGTGGATCGCGTGGGCGGATCCCGATGCACGGATCCTGGCATGTGGATCGGGCGTGCGGATCCCAGCGTGTGGGTCCCAGCGTGCCGATAGGGGGTACGGCTCCAGATGTGTTGATCCTGGCGCATGGATCAGGTGTGCAGGTCACGGTGTGAGGACTGGGTGTGCGGATCCCAGTGCGCAGGTCCTGATGCGTGGATCGCGGCGTGCGGTTCCCGGCGCGCAGATGGAGCGGAGTCCGGTTCACCTCCGGCAGCCGAAGGATAACGCCAGAATCTTCTGCGCTCGGCGCACTTGGGTGCATGGGAACGAAGGGCAGTTCGGAACACACTTCGAGGGGAGACGGAGGCCCCTGGCGGCCTGTGCACCCCCCCTACCCCCCACGCAGGGACACAGGCCGACCGGGCCGAGCGCCGCCGCCAGCGTGCCAAGCACCAGCCCCTGGGCGCGTGTGTCTCCTGGTCGCTCCGCGCTCGCGGATGTGCCCCGTTCGTCCCGCTGGGCAGTGACCCCTGCTCTGACGCGTCTCTTTCCCCGCCCCCGCCCTGTTCTTGTGCTTTCGGGAAGAGAGAACCACAGCGAGATCGAGAGGCGGCGGCGGAACAAGATGACGCAGTACATCACGGAGCTGTCGGACATGGTGCCCACGTGCAGCGCGCTGGCCCGCAAGCCGGACAAGCTCACCATCCTCCGCATGGCCGTGTCGCACATGAAGTCCATGAGGGGCACCGGCAACAAGTCCACGGACGGCGCCTACAAGCCCTCCTTCCTGACGGAGCAGGTACTGCTGTCCCGACACCGTCCGGGGGGGCGGGGACAGTGGCTGTCACCAGGGAGAGAGGCTGCGTGGGGAACCGAGATCAGATTTTATTTGCTTTCTTCAGGGCGGTGTTTGTGTGACCTCCGTGTTTTTGGCTTTTATGTTTCCCGTAAACCCTCATGAGGCTTCTCTGAAAACATCCGTGGGGCGTGGGGCAGAGGGCGGGGAGGTGGGGGCAGGCAGGGTGGTGCGCTGGTGCTGCTGGGCGCTGGTGCACACGCCAGGCTGGCCGGCAGTCGTGGTGATCCACGTGCTTCTCGTTCTAGTCAAGCGAGAAGCCACTAGAATTGGTTCCTGCTGCGTAGACGAGGGCTGCAGCTTAGAAAGGGTCCAACGGTGGCCCCAGGCGTGTCCACTGACGGCTCAGGGGGCCTGGGCCCCGGGCCATCCTTCTCACAGCTGGACAGGCCTTGAGGAGTTGGGGAGAGCAGAGGTGCGGCATGGCTTGGGTGGGGGGGATCGCATGTTACAGATGTTGTAAACCACTGCGTGAACCCAGGCTCTATTCTCTGCCCTTCCGGGTGCCACAGGGGGGACAGACCCACAGACGCTGTTCGCTTCTCTTGGTTCATCTTTGAAGTGAACAGGAGCTTTGGGCCTCCGCATCCACCCCCCGCCCCGAGGGCTTTTGCAGGATCAGTGGATCAATGGTCTAGAAGGCCTTGGTGTGTGGTGGTGGGTGTGGGATGGGCCGGCAGGCAGTCGTGGGACAATGTGCTTGGGGTGCAGGAGCGGGGGGAGCCCCACGTGAGGGAGGATATCCCATTCCTGGGGCTCCCCAGCATCACTGGGCTCTGATGGAGAGCGGGGGCAGAGGCGTCCTTCTCTGCCATGCTGGGGGCCCCGGGTACCTCCCCTTACAGGGGTGAGGGGGTCTGGCTGTATCATGACCATGGCCTGGAGGACCGGGAGCCTGGTGCCCAGCCCCGTGTCCCCCTCTGTGGACGCAGGGGCCACTCCCACCTCCTGTGATGCTGGGGCTTCTTGTGGGTGCAGTGTCTCCATGGGGGGCAGAAACGTGTTACACACCTCCTAGTCGCTGGGGTAAGAACAGACTTTTTTTTTTTTTAACTTTATTTTTTTTCTGTAGAACAAACCTTTTAATCTGCATTTAATTCACAAAAATCTTGCCAGGTCCATGTCTGAAACGAACGTCCCGGTCTCCGTTGACCGAGCACTGGGCAGCGGGGAGAGCCGGCGGGCATGCGGACCAGGCGCGACCAGCCCCTGTGTCTCCCTTGGTCCCTCGGCACGTGGTTGGTGTGAACGCAGTTGCATCTATTAAGCACCGACTGTGTGCCAAGCCCTTACCAAACCTCCACACATAGACCTCATTTATTTTTATTTTCTTTTAGTTTAATTTAAATTCAGTTAATTAACACGCAGCGCATTATTAGCTTCAGAGGTAGAGGTGAGGGATTCATCACGTGCGTGTAACACCCCGTGCTCCTTCCATCACGTGCCCCCCAGGGACCCCATCCCCCACCAAACTCCCCTCCAGCAGCCCTCAGTGTGTTTCCTAGAGTTAAGAGTCTCTTATGGTCTGTCTCTCTCTCTGATTTCATCTTGTTTTGTTTTTCCCTCTCTTCCCCTATGATCGTCTGTTTTGTTTCTTAAATTCTACACATAAATGAAATCATGTGATAGTTGACAAGACCTCATTTTTTTTTGTAAATTACTGATATTTCTTTTTTTTTTTTTTTAAGATTTTATTTATTTACTTGACAGACAAAGAGCACAAGCAGGCAGAGAGGCAGGCAGAGAGAGAGAGAGAGAGGGAAGCAGGCTCCCCACTGAGCAGAGAGCCCCATGCGGGACTCGATCCCAGGACCCTGAGATCATGACCTGAGCTGAAGGCAGCAGCTTAATCCACTGAGCCACCCAGGTGCCTGACAAGACCTCATTTAACCTCACAAAATCCCACTGAGAAGAACCGTAGGAAGAAATGGAAGCTGAGGACGGTAGTGTGCCCAGAGGTGCACAGCTGAGAGCCGTGGAGGGGAGCCTGCTTTTCCTCTAGAACCCACACTTGCGAGCCTTCCTGTCGGTTTAACCGGAGAGCAGAGGCTGGGGACCTTGATGGCCAGTGACAGGCTCCCGGAAGACGAATCTGGCAGGGGGTGGAGGGGAAGCGTAGACAGAGGGGCCGCGACAAAGGTGAGGCTCCGTCCTAAAACCTTCCCACAGCCCTCAGCCTCGGCCCTGGCCTCAGAACTCGCAGCTTTCCCAGACCTCCTGCTCTGTGTTGTAGTCCTTCCTGTTGGAAACTTTTCTGTCTTCCGATCCTGAAAAGAAAACTGCTGACCCATTCCCTGAGCTAAGTGAGTGGATCAGCGGAAGTGCAAAGCAAGAGAAATGGACAAAATAAACTTTTCTTAGAAAATGCTGTATAGTCTTCTTTGGCCTTAGGTTCTCAGGCAGATGATGTGAGGATTCTGACCCAGCCAAGGGCTCAGGACTTCCCAGATTCTGCTCACCAGCAGACCCCATTTTCTGGTCTTTGGGTCCTTGGAGTGCCCTCAGCCGGGCCCGTGGCATCAGAGTCCCACCTTCTGCGTCCGTGTGGGGTTTCCGTGAGGCTTCTCTATTGGGCGACACCTGAACAAAGGGCTCCCAGCAAGAAGTGCTTGCCGATGGCTGACCTTTGCTGTTGGAAAGGGCATCAGTTATCCGCGTCTGGGGTGTTTGGAGGCACACCTGAGGGCACAGGGGCACAGGGGCATGTGGGGGCGTTCCAAGCAGCTCCTCCCTGCCTTTACTGACAGTCGCGAGCCTGGTGAGTCCGCATGACCTCCAGGCTGGTGCCGCCAGACTCTCTCCTCACTGTGAGGTGATGCGGACAATGTGCAGTGCCGGGCCGTCCCCCCAGCATTGCTCTGAGAGCTTGTGCGGGAGTTCTGGAAGTTTGACAGATGTGCCAGCGTAAGGAGAGACCCTTGTACCCGCTGCCGGCATTCAGCCAGGAGGGCAGGAGGAGCGGGAGCGGGAGTGCACCCCCAGCGTGGGAGCTGTGGCTGGGAGACTGTCTTCCCTCTCTCCGCTCCCTCTTCCCCTCCCTTCCTTCCAGCAGCACCTTTTGTACCGAGCGCGGTGTGCGGGGTCCCTCTTGTGCCCCAGGACGTGACTGCGGTTTCACACCTCTGGCCTCCGGACACAGTCTGGTGACCACTCCTTGCTTTCCATCAGCCCCCTGGGCTGGACGTTTCCTCTCTCTCTAAGAGAGGGCTGGTTAAATCAGAGCCAGCCGTACCTGCAGTAGCTGTATCTTAGAGCTAGGACAAGCTATGTGCCTTTTTAAGCTTATTTTTCAATTATAAAAAGGAATCAAATTTCTAAAACTACTTGCGTATCACAACGAGGGAGCAAAAGTGGAAGGTTGCTCAGGTGAAAATTTAATTGGATGGGGTTTGTCCGCACTCAGTCCTCCTCTTGATCTTTGCTTCCCAGGAACTGAAGCACCTCATCCTCGAAGCAGCAGATGGCTTTCTATTCGTGGTGGCGGCAGAGACCGGACGCGTGATTTATGTGTCTGACTCTGTCACCCCTGTGCTGAACCAGCCCCAGTCAGAGTGGTTTGGGAGCACCCTGTACGAACAGGTGCATCCTGACGACGTGGAGAAGCTCAGAGAGCAGCTGTGCACCTCAGAAAACTCCATGACAGGTCAGTGCGGCTCCCCCCACAGGCTGTTTGCCTCTGGAGACAAACGTCTTCCAGTGAACAGTTCATATTTGTATGTCAGTTGTACTTGTATTTGACTTGCTTTGTGCAATGGCTTCATTTACCCCATAACACTTTTTAAAATTCATTTTTATTACATGAATTTTTTCAATTCATTTTTTTCCCTGTATTTTACCTGCAATTAGGAGAGGTGGTCACTAGGAGGCGATATCGGTACGTTGGCCAGTACCGCATATTCTGTAATGAGGTTTATGCCTCAAGTATATAATTATGTGTGATCATGATCAGGGCTTTTATTATTTAAGCTCCAGCTCCCTGCCGTGGAGTTCATTACTGCACCATTTAAATAAAGTCAGTTCTGCTGTAATGCAACATGCACCTTCCTGGAAATCACTGCAGTATGCAGACTCATGAAATAGAAACCATTGTGGGGAAGATGTGGGTTAGGACCACCCAGTCAAGAAAGATCCGTGGCAGTTGAAAACAAGAATAGGATCCTAGACGGGACCTTGAGGCTGGCGTGGCACTTGTTTGCGGAGGTGAGTCTTGGAAGGGTTGCTGTTGTGTGTTTTTGTGTGTCAGTACGAGGATAGCGCTGTGAAGTCAGAAGTCAGAAGAGGGCTGGGGCAGCACAGGTACGGATGGGGGCTCGGGACGCACGCCAGTGGCGGGGGGGGGGGCGGCATCTCCATGCCCAGGCGGTTCCGTTCGGCTGCATACGCGTCTCTGTGTTCATCTCCCTGTGAACAAACTCGTTCCTCAGCAGACAAACCTCACATTCGACCAGACTCTTCCTCAGGACACAGTGTGGGAAGAGTTTGTATTTTCCGCGCGACTGTTGGAGTAGCGCTGACTGTGCTGTGATGTTCGCGTTCCGCTGTGTGGGGTACATCTGGGCCGTCCGGTCCCCGCCATGGCAGGAGCAGCCGGGCCTGCGTTCTCCTCTGTGTCAGCCCGCGAGCCTCGCTCCCCAGGCAGGCACTCGGCCGAAGCCGGGTGCACGAGAGTCTGTGCTGAGCTGATTACATCAGTCCTCCCGGGCTGCCAGAGAAAAACACCTTGGAAGGTGGCCTAATTGGCAGAAATGTATTTTCTCCCCATTCCGGGCTCTAGAAGCCCGGATGTCGGCATCCGGGCTAGAAGTCTGATGTTGGCAGGTTTGGTTCTGCTGAGCCTCTCCCCTCGCCTTGTCGACGGCACCTGCTCACTCTGTCCTCACGGGTCTGTTTTGCGGCCGTGCTCCGCTCCCCGCCACGTCTCTTCTCCAGTAAGGACACCAGTCATGGATGACGCCCCGCTCTCAGGGCTTTATTTAATGGGAATTACCTCCTTAAAGGCCCCGTGTCCAAATACAGTCGCGTTCCGAGGTTCTGGGGGTTAGGGCTTCAGTATAACGACCGAGACCCCAGTCCAGCCCACGGCACTGCTGCTAAGACCGAGTGGAATGTTTTCCGAAGTGACAGAGAAGCTGTTTCTGGACGACAGCAGCGGTGTTCTCGGTGTCATGTCCGTGCCCTAGGAGGGGGGGGGGGGGGGGGGGGGGGGTCAGGTGTGGGGAGGGGCTCTGGGCTCTGCTCCCCTCCGCGTCCCGTAACCGCGTCCCCGGCCCGGCACGGAGCACCATGCGTGGGTCAAACAAAGACGGTACAACAGACTCAGACACAGTCTGCTGTCCCAGCCTGGAGCCCAGTTAGAGAGTTCCACGTAGAAATTCTAAGGAAGACACCTGACAAAGTTAAGCCTTCCAGAGGGGTAGGAAAAGGAAAATAAATCAGCCGGGAACTGTCGACAGCTGAAATCACCTTCTCCGGAAAGAGCCGCCTTTCCCTGCTTTCCTTAGACTTGTGCGTCTGACCACAGGATGTGGCTTTTTGAAACCCAGTCAGGAGCCCGGGCTGGGGCAGATGCAGGGTAGGGGGAGGCGATGGTCATGGGAAGGTCAGGCTCTGGCCACAGGTTTATTAGTGAGCTGACTCACCGGAGCTCAGTGGACCCTTGCGTCCCTGGGAAACTTTAATGACAGAATTTAAAGGGGCAGCGTGAACCCCATTTGGACAGAGTATCCTTGGGGTGGGCCCTGGACGGTGGCCCCAGATGCCTGAGTGGGGGCAGTGCAGGAATTTCTCCAGGAAGACAGAAGACCTGGGGGCTGGTGGCCAGCGAGGCCTCTGAGCTTCTGTCTGCTTGAAGTCCTCTCACAAGGAGCAGGGCAGGCTAGGGAGGGGGTCCTATGGTCAGGGGAGAAGGAGACTGGCTCTCCAGAGCTGGAAAGACGTGATGTGACGCCCAGCACTATAACCTAAAAGCTCGTAGACCTGGTGGGGAGCTTGGAAGAGCTCAGTGCAGTGGATGGGCTGAGGGTTTGTGGGCTCTCAGGACACGGGACAGGGACAGGCTCTGTGACTGGCCAACACGTAGCTATCCTAAAACCGAGAATAACAAACCTCGGGGATGACTTGATGCTTTGGGTTATTGGATGGAAGTCTCAAGCCCTCCTGTCCCTTCACTGCAGGCCTGGCAAGCAGGGCCATGCCCCCATCCCCCAGTGGGGTCAGGGCGGGAGCGTGCGGGGTAGGGTCCAGGCCTCGTCTGTGGGAATTGCAGGTGGCTGGGCCGCCTAGTGGGGCATTGAGTGGGCTCTGTGGGAGAGGCCAAGTCGCCTCGTGACAGCGCTGGGCCCATAGACTCCCACGCTGGCTCCCCCGGGTCAGGGCCCCTGGGGAGGGGTGCTTGTGCAGAGTCACAGGGACGGTGGCAGGTCACCTGTTCCCCCTGCAGAGGCAGTGATGACTTCTCTTGGGGGACATCTTGCAGTAGCATGGGCCGGGTCTGTCTGTCGGGGTTCAGCCAGGAGAGGAGAGGGCGGCGTCCTCACCCCCAGCAATGTTGCTGGCAGAGAAGGAGCCGGGCTGTCCGCCCGTGGGCCCATTCTGGTTCTCTCTTCCTGACCCTCCTTCCCCTCCCTCCGCCCCGGAAATTCCTAGCTCCCATTTTCCACTCTTGTCCACAGCCCCATGTAGAATTCAGTGCACTGATTCAAAAAATGGGGGGAGCTGGAGAAGAAGCTGGAGTGCAGGTGGTGGTCGTCTTGAGTGCAGGCTCTGCTGGGTGCGGGGGTGGCCGTGTGTCCAAGCAGCTTCTCGCAGATGTGAGGTGGTGCTGACGTACAAAACATTGCACATATGCAGGGCATAGATCTTGATTGTGAACACACACATGCACCCACGACACCATCACCATCATCACAGTACTGAGCTTGCCTGCACCTCCAGAAATTTCCTTGTGACTTTGTATTTTTTTTTTCTTTGCTATTTCTTTCTTGTTTTTGTGCACTGGCCGCGAGCTCTATCCTTCTATCATGTTTCAAAGCAGGCATTTCTGCGTTGTTAGCGACAGACACAGTGTTACCAGTGGGCTCGAGAATGTATCCACCTGGTGTGATTGCAACTTTGTAACCCTTCAGAGCCAATGCCCGGTCCTCTGTCCCTGGCCTCTGGAAACCGCCCTTCTCTTCTCTGCTTCTACTTTAGATGTCTCCGGAAGGGGAATCGTACAGTACTTCTCCTGTGACAGCCTCACGTCAGGTAGCTTAATGGCCTCCAAGCTCATCCATACTGTTGTAAATAAGATTTCTTCCTTTCCAAGGCTGCAGGATATCACTGTACACGTGTTCCTCCTTTTCTGCTCCGTCAGTGGGCATTGGGCTTGTTTCTGTGTTTTGGCTGTTGTGAATGTGGGGTGCAGACACCCCTTTGAGATCCTGATTGTGGTTCTTCTGGGGTAGACACTGTACCCGGAAGAGGGGTTGCCTGGGCAGGGCGGAGCCTCAGGCAGGCCCCCCTCATCGAACACAGGCATTTCTTAGCAGCTCTAAGTTGCCAGTGGCAGCTCAGGAAGCAGAAGCAGAAGCAGAAGCACACTGCCTTCTCCAGTAGTTCCAGCAAATATAGCAGGACCAGCTGTCTGGGCCCCCGCGTGGGCCACCTTCCCTGCCCTGCCTGGCTCCAGTGGCTAGGGAGTCTCAGCTAGTGTATGAGGCCAGCATCTCTACCCCAGGCACGTGGGGCAAAAGTTGGGGGGAGGTGACTCCCTATGGGAAATAGGGCACTGTCGCAGACGAGAGGAAGGCTTACTGGCTGGCGGGGAGAGCCGGCCTCCGTGGCATTAGAGGTGATCGTTATGGGGATGGACGGGGTTTCCTGCCAGATGTGGGGGCACATTCTCCTCTTCCAGGGAAGATATTTGGGTTTCAGTCCCCTGACTTGGGAGTGGAGCTGAAGTCAGGGATGGAAGGTGAGAGGGATCATACAAGTTCGGG
Source organism: Mustela nigripes (assembly GCF_022355385.1). Classification (NCBI taxonomy): domain Eukaryota; kingdom Metazoa; phylum Chordata; class Mammalia; order Carnivora; family Mustelidae; genus Mustela; species Mustela nigripes. Next base: position 1,628,222 of record NC_081569.1, read on the forward strand.
GGTGATTTGCTGCAGAATTTTTTTTGTTAAGATTTTATTTATTTATTTGACAACGGAGATCACAAGTAGGCAGAGAGGCAGGCAGAGAGAGAGGAGGAAGCAGGCTCCCTGCTGAGCAGAGAACCCGATGCGGGGCTCAATCCCAGGACGCTGAGATCATGACCTGAGCTGAAGGCAGAGGCTTAACCCACTGAGCCCCCCAACTCCCGGCTGCACCCACGTGCGCCCCTGCTGCATAAATATCTCTTGTGCACGTCTGAGTGACCCGGGCCCCAGCCCACGTGCCATCAGGAAGGAGAGGAGGCGAAGAAAGGCCCAGGGCTTTCCAGGTGATCCTGCTGCAAGGGCTGGGGTTCAGAGGGCAAGCAGCATAGCGAGCCGCCCACCTGACGGAGCCCAGAGGGAGCGAGTTCTCTGCATCCGGGGCCTTCCCAGGTCCCCCCTCACCCCCGCCCGAGGCCACCAAGCCGTGGCAGACCTTGATCCCGGGGAGCAGGAACTGGAGCCCTCCCGTCCGGGACCTGGAGTACTGCCCTGTGTGGGAAGTGCCCATTTCCCGCAGGGCCGCGGGTGTGGAGGAGGGTAACCCATGGACCGTACGGGGCCAGGTTTGTTTGGCTCGTTTCCCCCAGCACCGACCTCTGTACTCCCTTCTTGCTTTGTTCAGAGAACTGGGTCAGCGTTTTGCTTCAGTGTAGGGAAAAACTTTGCAATAGGTAGTGCTGCGTGGTGCTGGGACGTCTGTGCACCTCCCTCCTGTCCTGCTCCCCCTCCCCCTCCTCTCTGCCCCCCACTTCCTCCCCCTTTCCTCCTTTCCTCCCTTTTTTTTATCCAGTTGCTAAGTCGTTCAGCTATTTATCGATCCCTTCAACAAACATCTGTTTGCACAGCCATGGAAAGGTCTTGTGGGATGCAGCCTGTCCTTCCCCACCCGAGACAGGAGTTCCCAGCTGCTGGTGAACGAACGGACCCCCCTTTCCTAGCTCTTCCAGCCCAGATTCTTTGTGATAATCTGGGGAGAGGCTGGGCCGTGTGGGTCCCCGAGGGCCCCGGCCGGAAAGCCCCTCGTGTATGAGTCACAAGTCCCAATCAGCTGTGATTAAGGGACCCCCATCTCCCGAAGTCCAGAGATGCTTTCAGGCTTGGGTCACAGGACTTGGCCGGGCCGCGGTCTGGGCCCAGATAGCAGCTCATGAGCGCAGGCCCCCGGGGACCCCTGGTCAGGCGTCTCTGCTCATTGACCTGCCATCCTTATTTCTAGGAGGGATTCAGTCCGGTCATTCGCTCCGGTCTCCCCCTCGTCTGGGAGAGGAGACACTTGGGGGACTCAGTGCATTTTGTTTTCATTTCTCCTTCATGCTAACAGTGGGATGTTAATGACAGTCATGGGTGCTCTTATGTTTTTACACCGGGTTTTTCTTTTTGAAAGCCAGTTTAGTGGATCTCAGCCTTGGCTGGACATTAGAACCAATCACACAGGGAGAGATGACTGTTACCCTCCCAGGCTCTGGGGACGATGCTGGGCATGATTATTCTGGAAGAGCGTCCTGGGTGGCTCGGATGTGCAGGGTCAGGCTGAGAACAGTTGCTCCTGTGGCCTCGTCACAGCCCTGTGCAGGGGGAGCAGTTGACCCCCATCACAGGAGGGGAGCATGAAACTCGCTCCCTCTGGGCTCCATCAAGTGGGTGGCTCGCTATGCCGCTTGCCCTCATGTCCGGGAGGCTCCCCGGCAGGTGCCCCGGGCCCCCGCTAAGGCCAGACGATGCCGCACAGTGGAGCTCCCTGTCGGTGAGGACAAAGTTTATGTGTCTGGGGTCGTCCTCGAGAGCCTCGGCATGGCCCGGAGCAGCCAGTCCAGCCAAAGTGGTCAGCTTGGGCCTTTGGGGCCCCTCACACAGGGGCAGGCAGACAACAGGCAGTGGGGTTCAGGGCGTATGGACGGTGAACAGTGTCAGAACTCTGGTCTCTGGGTCCCGCGTGATCTCACATGGTGGTTCTCAGAGCGTGATCTCTGGTCTCGCTGCCTGAGCGGCACCCTGGAGCCCGTTGGGGACACACATTCTCAGCGGGAACCCGGACTTACCAGATCAGGAACTCAGAGGTTCCGGTAATCTGTATTTCAACTCGCCCTCCGTGTAGTACTGACGCACACTTGAAGTTTGACAACCGCCGGTCCTGGGCCACCATCCCAGGACTCGACCCCCATCACCTGGACTGAGTCCACCTCTGTTTGCCCTTGTCGGGTTTTTCCATCTCCGACTAGAGCTTTCCTCCTCGGGGAGGTGGGAGCGTAAGGCTTGTGAAGTGTCATGTTAGCGGTGAACCTCGAGGCGACTGTGTGTTGGTACCTGGAAGGTGAAGCCAGGTAAGATCCAGTGGGGTGCTCCGTGGGTGGGCGGCGCCTGCATGTCTGGGAGCCTCGTGGAAATGCAGAACCACAGGCCTCATCCCAGGGTGCCGGACTCAGCCCCACATTGTTGTAAAGTCCCCCAAGTGATTTATATGTGCAGAAACGAGATGCATGCCCTGAGGAGTTCAGCAAGGTGTGCTGGGGGCTGGCAGCCGCCAGGGCTGGGGACAGCCTTCACCTGCCTGCGTTGGCCAGGGGTCTCGGGCAAGGCCAGATGTGTGGGGAGAGCCGTCGGAGCACGAGCGGTCTCTCACACTTACTGTTCCTTGCTTCCTGCACCAGTCCTGGGACCTTGCTCTGCAAGTCCGCTTGTCACAGACTTGCCCCCAGGACCAGGAGGAGCTTTGCAGGGTAGACAGCTGGTAACTGCCAGCACAGAGTAGGAGGAGAGCCAGGCACCAAGGGCTGGAGGACCCAGGCTAGAGCAGAAATGAGCCCCGTTGTGCACGATGCTGCTGAGCCCAGCGTGCACGGCCTGGGACAGCAGCTGGCCGGCGTCTGCCTTCCGGCTCAGCCCATTTGGGACACTTTGCAGAAGACGGTGAGGAGCAAACCAGGTTGACCTCAGCTGCACCATTAAGCCTTTCAGGGGAAGAATGACGGGCAGATCACTGGTCCCTCAGGGGCTCTGTGACCTGTGAAGTCCACCCTGCGGTATCAGTTCCGGACAAAAGACCGTCTCTTTCCAACTGTCTATCAAGACGGTAACTTCATGAAAACCATACTTGCAAGTGGATAGCTTATTTTCTTTGCAACACCCGGGCTTTGTCCTTGGGCCGATGCCAAGGTCTGAAATCCAAAACACACTCCACCGTCCATTTCTTGCCTTATTAGGTAACACGTATAAATGGAAAAAAAAAAAAATCCTGGTTTTATCTGAGTCAGCTATTAGCGGTGTTATTGAGTTTCTGTTGCTTGAAATAGAAATAATGTGTTTTAGTGGCAAGAAAAGCATGTTTATTTGATTTCGGCCCCTTGGTAATTGCCCAACAGCGGAGAAAACACTCGGGCCGCCGGAGAAAGCTCTGGGAGTTGTGTTGCCCGAGGTGTTCCGGAAACGCATGAGGATGAAGGCTGAGAGTCACAGGCTGGTCATCTTTGGAATCATCCCAGTGACTTTCCCGCTAGAAACTGCAGCCTGCCTCGATGTCTTACCCCAGATGTTGCTTGGGCATCCGTTCAATCCTTTCCCGTGGCTCAATATTGATATAACCTGCCTTGTTTCCTTTGCTTCGTGCACAGCACGCTCAGCTGCCGCACTGTTTGTCTTTTGCTCTCATATTTTATGTGGAGAAACATTTCATGGATCTGGACGGACGTCCAGTGGAGGCTGCTGGGTTCAGGCTCCCTCCGGAGTCCCAGCCGATAAAGGGTGGAAGCAGAGTCCATGTTCCCATCGGCAGACCCCGCTGCAGGGCCCGCTTCTCCACGCTCCCCCTCCCCGTGCGCATGCTCTCCAGGGGTCTCGGGGGAGGCCGGGGTGGGCTAGGGGGCGTAGGAGAGGCAGTGCGGGTGGTGGACGTGTCCCCGCACTTGGAGCAGAGGCACCGGGTGCCAGTTAATGGCCGTTAAGTTTGAGTCAGTGACTTGACCACCCCCGAGCCTCAGTTTCCTCATCTGTAAGTGCGGGCGGTGCTGTAGCCCCTGTAGGACTGCCCTGAAGCGTGTACGCCTGACCCGTGGGCTGGGGTTAAGGAGAGTGTTTGGGGAATGTAGAGCTCGCTTTCACTTTTCAGTGACGGAAAATCGTATTGAAACCCTGGTGGTCTTCCAGACTGACCGTCTCGCTCTGCTCTGTGTTCTTACACCTCTAGAATGTGCGGGAGGGTCTTGGCATTTCTGCCGAGGGAAGACGGGTGGACGTGGAGCCTTCCTAGCTTTGCCCAGGGATCCTGGGACGGCATTCCGCCTTCCAGCTTGCGCCGGAGAACGTCACCCGTCTGGAGGAGCAGAGGGGCGCGCCGAAGCACTGAGTTTCCACTTTTTCACGCACCCACCCATCCAGCACGTGTGGACTGAGTACTAACTCGCTTTGTGTGGGTGCCGTGTGGAATGTTGGGATGTAGAGCTCTGGCTGGTGCCGTCTGGCTCTCGGGGAGTTGATGGTCTAGCAGTGAAGAGAGACTCCAAAGAAATCATCACGTAGAACAGACATCACACATCGTGGTATGTGTTAGGCAGGAAAAGTCCAAGGGGCTTTGTCAACAAGTAATATGGGACCAGTCTTTTCTGGCAGGTGGGACGGGGCCCTTGGGAGTGTGTGAGGAGCTGGAGGGGGCTGGTGGGACATGCTAGAGGGTGGGGAGAGTCGACCTTTGGTCCCATGGCCGCGAACGCCGGAGGAGACCTGTGACCGAGCTGCAGGGTGCAGAATGGGTTGTAGGGAGGCTGGAGCAGCTGAGGGGGTCACGGTGGTGAGGGCGCTGACGGTATGCAGCAGGGACAGGAGGCTGGGCTGGGGCGCTATAGGGCTCTGCCCTCAGCACAAACAGGGCAGCTAAAAACCCCAGGCGTGGATTCTCCCAGTGCCAGAGGTGAGAGGTGTGACAGCAGGATGTCGACAGGCTGGGTCTGGCTGGGTGCGGTGTGGAGGCTCTGCAGGGTGTCTGTTCCGTGCCTCTCTGCTGCTATCCGGGGATGGCCGGCGGTGCTGACGCTCACTGATTCTAGCCCCATCCTTCCTGTCTCCGCCTCGGCCACGCACGGCGTTCTCCCCGTGTCTCTGGGTCCAGATTGTCTTCAGGACCTGTCCCCAATCCCACCCATTCTGAGTCATTTAAACTGGCTTATGTCTACAGAGACCCTGTGCATAGGTGAGACCACAGTCGTAGGTTCTAGGGAGACATGCATCTTGGGGCACCCTGTGCAGCCCGGGGCAGTGATAGTGGGGACTCGGGTTCTCGGGAGGACTGCCGCCAGGGAAGCCAGTCCACTCGCTGCAGCCCTCTCTCTACCCGAAAGCGTTAAGAAAGCTGAGTGTTGAGGGTCCTTGGTGACCCTGTATCGCCAGCCCCATTGTCTCTGACGCATCTCTTCTGCCGGAAATGCATTCAGCTGTGGCGAGAACAGGAGGCTCCTTCTCAGTGGCCTCCACGTGCTGTGTCGAACCGGGCCACCGGACCACCACTGCCGTGGATGCGTTTGCATCACCTGTGGGCGCCTGCAGACCCCTCAGCCCGTGCTCGCGGACGGATGTTACTGCAGGGCAGGACGTGCTGTGTGTGCCAGCTGGGAAGTGGGGGTTTCCGGGGCCGTCGGTCAGGGTCACAGCCCCAGGCGAGGGTCCCCCAGGCCCCTCCCCACCCTCACACAGCACTCGCTCAGGTCCGAGCATCATGGAGAGTGCACCACGGGTGTCATCAGGTCCGCTTCTCTGCCACGTTCTCCTGACCCTGCTTCCTCCTCCCCGCCACCCCCGCCTCCGCAGCACCTGCCGCTGCTTGTCCTCCATGGCAGGGGGGCGAGGCCTGCTCGAGGGGAGATGAGGAGCCCGCCTCCTTCCCTGCTTCTCCGCACCTCGTGGATCTGGTGGGACCTGGTCGTCAGCCCCCCACCCAGCTCCCGTGGGAGCATTGAATTTCCCAGAAGCGCTTCTTCGCTGGTCGTGCCCCCTTCTCACGCTCACCCCAGCCCCTCGCCTCAATTCCTTCTCACAGGATTCTCGGCCTGATGCCTGGTCCTTCCTCAGGCCGCACCTGCCACTCGGCACTGTCTTTGTGGACAGAATCAGAGCCAGACGTAGTTCAGAGCCAGGGCCAAGACCATTTCTGCCGAGAACGGTGGAAGGTCACCACTGTAGGCTGAGGGCGGGTCCAGAGGCAGGGATCGGGGCAAGCCAGAAAGGGGGGGTTGGTGCTGGGATGCCCGGGGTGGGGAGGCAGAGGCACACAGCGGACAGCGGGTGGGGGAGGGGAAGTTTGGCCCCCAGCTTGGGACCTCTTCTGCTGCGACAGGAACCTGGGCCGCTCAGGGCCAGTGCTGCCAGTCTCCACTGTCCAGAGACAGTTTCTGGATGGAAGGCCTAGCAGGTGTCGGCTCACCGATGCTGGGCGCTGTGCCTTGTTTCCTGAAGCTTCCTCTGCAGCTGGACCGTGACGCAGGGCATGGGACCCTGTGCCATCCCTGGGCGCAAACCCCTTTCCCTTCCTGTCCTTACCTCCTATGTCTGAGGCCCTAGCATGTGTGGACCAGACTCACAGCCGGTCAGAGTCGGAGGTCTGACATGGGAGCATGCCAGGCTCTGCGAGGCTTGATGTGCTAGTGGCATTCAATGACTGGACTTTCCATGGGCCATGGAGAATGCCCCTGTGCCAGAAGTCACAGAGAGGCACGCAGCCTCCTTCACAGCGGGGCTCAAGGGGAGTCAGGTGAGTCTGGGTTCACTGTGGGTAAGCTGGGGAGCCCAGAGCCCTCCCGGCCACACCTGAGTTGTGCAGTTGTTCCATCAGGAACCCCCCGGGAGAAGGGGCCGCGGGCTCCACAGTGTCTAGGCAGAGAAGCACCTTCTGGCAGCCCCCGAGAGCAGTGAGGGGAGCCTGAAGAAGGCAGGGATGGGGTTCAGTGCTCTCAAACGGGTCAGCATTCGTATTTGCCATCCGCTTTACCCATGCATGTACCGTGAACTGGGAACTCTCAGTCTGGCTCCGAGTTCGCCCAGAGATTTCACCCCCTCCCTGCACCGTTGGCATGTTCCTCTGGAACGCTGAGAATCCCCTTCTCGAGATCTGTGCTCTGTGTTCTCCTCTGTGTGTGTGGCACTTCTTGAAAGGGGCAACATCCAAGTCGTGCTCGAAAGCCAGCAGCTTCGTGATGAGTAAGTATTTAAGATCCTCAGCCCTACAACAGCGGGTCTCAGTCTGGGCACACATCAGGACTCCACTGGCTCTCACAGACCTTCCAGTGCGGGCACTCTGACCCGTGTCTCGGAATTCGACCCTATGGTGGCGAAGTCCAGGCGCCGATACCGTTGAAAACAGCCCTGGTGATTTCGGTGTCAGCCAAAGGTTGCGAACTACCGTACCCACACCAAAAAAAAACAAACAAAAACCCGGAACAAAATGAAAGAGGACAGCCTGATTTGTTTTTTATAGCAGGACAGAAATTTCAACAAGGTCAAAATAAAAAAGAAACAAAATGTTAACATTGTCATCAGTCAGCAACAATGTTGAAAAATGAGCAGCAGGAGCTTTTAAACCCTCCTCGCCAGCCTTGAATTCTTAACCAAGCATCTTTTGTCCTAACTCTGATGCTCCAGAAGTAAACAAAGACTTTTTTTCTCCATCTGTAAAAGGAAACCATGACAAAAATAACCTACTGGTAGGATAGTTTTGAGGCAGATACAATTATTTTGAGTTACTTTAGGGCAAACGAAAAGACAAATGGAGTCATTGCATCTTCCTGGCATGACGCGGGTTTCAGGAATAGTCTCACGTGACGGCTGTGTTTGGTAATGCTTCGGTTAAAAATAACTCGATTGCAGAAACTGCACCGGGATCAGGAAAATTAAAATAGTTTCCTTTGGCCATACTAAAAAAAGAGACATATTTCTCTCTGAAATGTCATGATTCACACCCAACCGTGAAATAAAAATGCACGTACAGCAGTGATCTTTCCTGTTTGTTGCTTCCTCCGTGGAAGCTAATTGAGGCAAACATCTGCATTCGGTTTGTCCTTTATTTTTGTGGATTCTTTTCTTATACAACAACGCAAAGCTTTGCCTGCCAGCCGTTGACTCAGGTGGTGACCGACGGATGGCTTTCAGTTTCCCCCTTCCTGGTGATGACAGAAATTAGTCTCTGATGAGCTGTTTACAATGTCATTCTTTAACCTTGGCTCAAGTGCACACCTTCTGAGGACCTAGACTCATGAGAGCTCCATGTCGTGGGGACCTCAGAGCTCCCATGGACTGGGTCTTCTGGGGGTCATGTGCTCCCTGCAGAAGCACCTAGAAAGTCCCCACCTGGCCTCTTTTGGATGCACACAGTGACAGAGCTGGTCATGTCAGGAGACAGCCCCATCTGCTTGGGACGATAGGCTTGCGCTCGCCGTGAAGTCCTTGGTCACCCCATCTCTGTGCCCCACGGCCCAGCTGACACTGCGGGACGGGACTAGGAATGGACACATACCGTCCAGCGTACACACGTGCGGACTCGGGGGGCGAGTCCAGACCATGGGCTTCGGAGCCAGAGGCTGCCACGGGGCCCAGTTTTACCCCAGACAACCCCATCTCAGGGCCCCTGTTTCCGGCTCTAGGGTGGCGTGAGGATGACGCCTGAGCCAGCAGGCCCAGAGCTCAGTCGGAACCGGCTAGTGCCTTTCCTCATGGCCAGCAGCCTTCGCCTGGCCGAGTCTCTGGGCACCAAGCCCGTGTGGGCACTTGTGTGCGCGCTTCTGGAGAACGGTGCCCCCTCGGGGAATGGTCCGGGGGAGCCATGGAGGTCAGGGGAGGAACTAGCCAAGGTGCGGTTTGGGAAAGGTCCAGCCTCAGCCTGATGCTGCAGGGGGTCAGGCGGCTGCGTCACACGACAGGCTGTCCCGTCGGAGGCGAGAGAGCGGGCTGTCCTCGGTCACAGACCCTGAGGGGTGGGTGACACTCCCAGGCACCTGCAAGCCCGGCTGCTTCCAAGTAGCTTCAGGGACACGCGTGTGAGAAGATGCAGGGTGAGCAGTGAGCTGAAGCCCCATCGGCCCCGGGGTGGGGTCTGCCGGTCAGCTTGGCACGAGGGGCCTGGGGATCTGCCTGGGACACCAGCAGTGTCCTGGGACACCTGCAGGACAGGCCTGCAGGGCTGGGAGCCAGCCACGGGTGGAGATGGTGACCCCCTGGCATGCCCACAAGAGCAGCCGAGGCTCGGGCTGGGGCACGACCCCTCTGGGCCCTCTCTCTAGACCTCCAGCTCCCGGGGCTTGAGCACCGAGTCTTTGTGGATGAAGGGAAACCACTTTTCGGGAGGCGGAGTGCATGTCTCCTGTGAACCTGCTGTTACTTACTCAGCCCGAGCCAGAGGCCGAGAGCACGTCAGTGAGCCAAACACGGTCGCCGTCCGCGAAGAAGCTGTCCTTACGGCTATGGAGAGAACAGACAGTCCTGCGGTCAGTGCAGAATGAAAATAGTGACGTGTCCCAAGGCGGGACGTCAGGAGGCTGTGAACACACTAGCGGGGACCCCTCATTCCCGTGCTGGAAGTGGTGGGGGAGCAGGGTGAAGCCCCTTGAGGAAGTGATGTTCACACTGGGATGGAGGCTGTGGATAGGGGTCAGCCATGGGCAGGGCCTGGGAGTGTCAAGCACTTTCCCAGCTGCAAGGCCGGCATGTGCAAAGGCCCTGTGGCAAGGAGACATTTTTCAGTCTGGGAAGGTGACTAGGACCGTGGCGTGTGATGAGGGGGAGGTTGGGCCGGTGGCAGCCACGGGGGAGCACAGTGCTTCTAGAATTTACTAAGAGCACAAAGAGCAACCCCTGGAAGGGTGCACAGAGGCTTCCCGGATGCAGGGGAGGAGATCATTATGCTGTGGTTTTGGAACCCAAGAAGAAAGGGAATGAGCGTCTGCATACTACATGAAGTGCCGTGTGACGGAACTTCGCACGTGCTTCTTACTCAATCCATCGTGGCCATTACTTAGTTACCTACATACGGAGATCTGGTTGTCCCAGCACCTTCGCTGAAAACACTGTCCTTCCTCCAGTGGGGGAGGGCCATGATCCTTCGCCAAAAATCAGTTCTCTGTGCGTTGGGGGGGCAGTCTGCTTCTAGACTCCATGCCGGCCCGTCGACCTCCCTCTGCTCGCACGCCGGTTCTGTGCGGTCTTGATTCCTGCCGCTGCGTCCTGAAATCAGGCTGCGTTCGTCTCCCTGCGTTATTCCTCTTTTCCAGCATAATTTTGGCCCCTGCGGGGTCTTTGCCTTTATTTCCACGTGAATTACATGGCCCGCTTGCCTGGCCGTGCGGAGAAGCCCGACGGGGACTTGTCTGGGAGGCATCAGATCTACAGATCCGTCTGGCGAGAACCGGCACCATCTTGAGCCCTGTGACTGCGAGCTCTGTGCCCCGTCCATTTACTTGTCTTTCATTTCATGGACGTTATTTTGTTATTGTCCGGGTACGGGCCGCGGACAGATTTATCTCTAAGTATTTTGTACCTTTTGTGCCCACGTCGATGGGGGTTTCGGTTTCAGTTTCGAATTGCTCAGTGATAGGACACGGAAATAGAACTTTTCTTGCCCGATTGCACTGTTTTAGACCTTTATCACACGTAGAACATGAGGCAGAATGGACGTGGGCAGAGTGGACGGCTTTGTTCCCCGATTGCACAAAGAACTCGGCCTTTCCTCATTCCTTCCTGCGCCTGCACAAGTTCTCCTGCTTGTCCTTGATCAGCTGGAGCAAGTTCCTCCTGCTCCAAGTTTGCTGAGTGTTTTATGAAGAATGGGTGTTGGGTTTTGTCCAATCCCTCGGTGACATCGAGCGTGATGACGGTCTGGTTTTTCCTTCTTAGTTTGTTCCCGGGGTGAGTTTCATTGTTTGGTGTTTTGGAGCGAAGCCCGTTTTTCATTCCTGAGTCAAACCGTGCTGGGGTAACGACGTATGACACTTTGTAGGTGGTGGGGTTTGACCTGCTAACATTTTGTGTGCGGGTTCTTGTCGCGGGCTCGTGCAGGATGTGGGCCTTTCTCTGCTGTCCGGAACACACTCACTGGCGTTGGCTCGTGTGGGAAACTCGGGGTCATCCTCGTGTCCCTCCTTCTGGGCAAAATACCCCTTTTATCCGGCTGGTTTAGGTTTTTCTTGCTGTAAGCGGTGTTGAACAGTCGGGTTATGGTTTGCCTGAGGATGGCTTCCTTATGTTTATCATACTTGGTGTTCATTTAGTTTTCTTAATCTTTGGGCTTATGGTTTTCATCATGTTTATAAGAAATATCAGCTTTCCATTCTTCGGATGTTTCTCCTGTTATCTTTCCCCGCTGCTTCTGGGGCTCCAGTTCCAAGTACCTGAGACCGAGGCGGCCGTCCTGCAGCTCACAGATGCTCTTGTGATCGTTTCAAATCCCTTTTTATCTGTGTATATTTCAATTTAAATAGTTCTTTTCCCCGTGTTCAAGTTCACGCATCCTTTTTTCCGACATTACCTCCCCGGCCCTTTCTCCATCCTGTGTGTTTTCCGTCTGAGACTGGGCCGTCTCCAGCGGCAGGATTTCCATGCTGTCCTCACCTTTCTCATCCTTCCGCTGATGCCTTGGGGCGGGGGGCTCCCTGTGTGCACCTCCCTCGCCGGTTCCCCCGGCCACCCTAGCTCCCCAGTCCCTGGGGGGTGTGCCCCCGCCTGACCCGCTCAGACTGGGCCGTCTGCCTGGGCTGCGGCCGGACGTCCCCTCCAGCAACATCACATCGTTCGGGTTTCAAATCTGAAATCCTGTTTTTCACCTAAAAGCAATCTTTCTCGGTTTCAGGTAATTTTCTTTTTATCCACGGAAGATGCCCTCCACGTCGCCGAGACTGGGTATTTCCATATTGCCTGCTTCGTTGTGTTTCATGGGGGGGCGGGTGTTGCTGTGATTTCTTAATTCCTCAGATCGCTTTCTTGTTAGATCCCGAATCTTCTCACACATCCGTCCGGCTTCCTTCTTCCTTACCTTCTTATTCATCCTCTGTCCCTGACGTGTGTTAGGAGTTGAAATGGTCATGCTCAGCATGGATTTCTTGGAAACTTCACTTTTCTACCTTGGAGCCCAGGTGCTGGGGGCAGGGGGAGGTAGGAGGCTGCGGCGGCCCGGGGGGCACCCCTCAGAGGTGGCCATCGTCCTCTTCATGGGGCAGGTTGGCCGCTGGAAGTCAAGCTGACAAGACAGCTCTGCCCCGGGCCTCTCTGTCCAGACCCTGGGACACTTCTCTGCTTCTGGGCCCCCTGGTCTCTTCCCTGCTTGTAGGTTTGGAGGCTTCTGCGGGGGGACCCTCTGCTTCTCCCAGGCAGCCCCTTTGTATTTCTTATCCCACGGGGCTGCCCATGTTCACCCCACCCTCCTACCTGCCCCGTTCCTCGAAAACAAACCCTTCCTTGCTTCCCATCTCTTCAGGGCCCTCGACCCTGTTTTTGTGCATGGAGGCAGATTTTTGTTGCTATTTTTGTATTTTTGGATCATTTCATTAGCAGTTTGCTAGGGAGGCCAGGCTTGGCCTGAAACTGCCTTCTGGAAGGACACGTTGGCCCCCGGCTCCTCCCACACGCCAGGCGGCCAGAGAAGGAGAGGAGGGTTAATCATTTACCGGCAAAATGAAAGCCCTCAGGCCTGCGTTTCTGGCATTTTTGCAGCATGACGCCCGGAGAGGAATGTATTTTTTTTCAAGCACACCCCAGCATATCCTAAACAAGATGAAGCGTTTGTACTTCTGCCTGCAGATGAAATAACAGACGAGGCGCTGGCTGTGGGGGGTGGAGGCTGGGGGGTGACAGAGGGGAGGGAGGGAGGGGTGAGGACACCGGACCGCTGGGGGATGGGGGGGCCAGTTTGTGACACAGGTCACAGCCCCCCCCCGCCCCCGGTCGTCCTGCCTGGACTATGCGCCCCGGGAGAAAGGTGGCGAGCTGTACACTTTCCAGGGGGCCCTGCTAGCTGGGTTGTTGGTGGCAAGGTGCTGGAGCCCGTCACCAGCTGTGGAGCTCTGCTTCTTGGTGTGGATATGCTCCAGAGCTCATCCTGGCCTTGTGACTGTGGGACACGGTTGTCTCTGCGATGTTCCGTGCAGACCTGCCTGGCTCGGGTGTCCTTGGTGCCGTCCCTAGAGGGCAGAGTGGCTCTGAGGAAGGACCCACCAGAAATCAGGCTGCTTGGCAAAAAGGCTGTCAGTGGGGCCTGTTGGTGGCCGTGCTCAGTCCCCGTCACCAGCCCTAATCACAGGTCCCTTTGTTTTGTGCTGCTCCATGGCCAGAGCCTGGAGTCCAAACCCGGAGGAGGGATGGTCCCCTGCAGGACCGTCCCTGCTCTCCGGAATCGTCTCCCTCTCGGGGCTGGCCGAGCGCAGCGTCCGCTCAAGGACCGCGACCACGGTCGTGCGTGGTCATGGCTTCCAACACCGTCTGCTGCAGATGGGCAGGGACTCGGTCCCCGCGGCTGGGCCTCTCTCCGCCGTGCTCTCAGAGACGGGCAGCGTTCAATATTAATGCTAGCCTTACAAGTGTTTGCTTCTAAATCTGAATTATTGATAGCCTCACATTTAAAACACCAATCACACGCATTTCCCCAGACGGTGCTAAGCCGGTGAGAAGTTTTGCTTTTGCCGTATGGCATGGCCTTTGAGAAGCACAGTCGAAATTTACTGCCACCAACGCGCAGGGACGGGTGGGGCTTTCGGAAGCACATTTGCTGAACTTCTACAGGGCCCTGCTTTCCCGCCTCTGGCTCAGTGACAGGCAGCCTCAGGCCCGGCTCCCCTGGGGGCTTCTGCCAGCCCAGCTCCGGTCACCAGCCCCTCTCCCACCGAGCTCCAGCTGGACGGGACTTGGCCCCATTCTCAGACCCCCGCCCCCCCAAGCTTCCCCGTACCCTCTTGTGACGCTATTGTTCTGGAAGAATCCATTGCTCTGTGGGGCAATTTCCACCCCAGCGTGGTGGGGCTGTCTTTTATAGTTCCATTTCTGCCAGACTTCACCCCCTCCCTACCCCCGATGCCCTCCCAGCCCGAGTGGCACGTCCCTGTGCCATGGGAGAAGCGCGCCCGCGTGTGGTCTGGGAGGCTAGAGTGTGGCGCGGCCGGCGAGGCGAGCTGGGTGAGGAAGCTTCCCTCAGTCGCTGCTGCGAAACCACTTGTCCTTACAAAACCCCTTGCAGATGCCAGTGCCAGCGTCCCTGGTGGGTAAAAGGTTGTGGGCTGGCCAGTGGGACACACACATACCCTGCCATTCACCCCCCCTGCCCGGGCGCCTAGACTCCCCCCCCCCCCCCCCACACACACACACACAAATATACCGGGCCAGCCACCTGCCTGTCTTCCAGGACTGTGAACTCCATGATCCCGGCCGGCCACGGGCCGAGCATCTTCCTGGGTCCTGGGTCCCTCCCTGTTGGGGGTCACGGCAGCCAGTATCTTCACAGGCTCTTCTGGGGTCCCCCTCCTGGGTGTTCAGCCCAGCGTGCGTCTAGGCTCTGCTGGGACAGGATCTTACTGAGCTAATTAAAGCCTCAAGTCAGTTGACCTTAAAAAATGGAGATCATCCAAGTAGGTTTGACCTAGTCGGTTGAGCCATTATAAAGAGCAAAGGATTGTATCTGATTGGTGACAGACGGAAAGGCAGAGAGTCCAGGCCCAAGGAGGACTCCGCGTACCACTGCTGGCTTTGACAGTGGAGGGGGCTGCGAGCAGATGTGTGTGGGAAGCCTCCTGGGAGGGACCCCCTCTTGATGCCCAGCGAGGAATGGGGCCCCTCAGGCCAGCCACTGCAGGGAACTGGCTCTGCCGGGAGCTCAGATGAGCCTGGAGACAGGTTCCTGCCCAGAACCTCCAGAAAGGAGCCCAGCCCAGCCACCGCCTCGGTTTTGGCCTCAGGGGCGCCGAGCAGAGACCTCAGTCAAGCCCACCCGGGACTTGGACCCAACGAACTGTGAGCTAATAGACGGGGGTTGTTTTATGCATCTGGGTTTGTGGGAACCTGCCACGTGGCAGTAGAGACAGGGACGGCTCCCACTCTGGGGCCGCGGGGGTTCCCAAAGGCATAGACAGGGCCCCTGCTCCCCCCCTCGAGAAGCTCTCGGCCCGTCCTCTCCATGAGGTGACTGGGTGTGGATCTGGACGAGCAGAGCGATGTCACCAGGACGACGAAGGGTGTTTTCTTGAAGAGGGAAGCGTGAGGCAGAAGGGCTTTCCTTCCAGAACAAGAACTTGAAGAGGGACAGGGAAGGAGAGCCCTTTCCAGGACGTCTCATCTTGTGGCCTCCCCTTCGGGTTCATCTCCAAGTGCGTGCGACCAGCTGTGGCCACGGATCCGAGTCCTGCGACGCTCCTGGTGCCGTCAGCCCCGCGCGCTTGAAGCCAGGGTGGGCTGAGGGGCAGCCGCCGCTCCCCGCGGGGCCGAGGGTTTCCTGAGACGGGGGCTTTTCTCTGACCTGAGCGTTAGCTCCCCCTTACCGACCTGCGAGGGGCCCTTAGTGACACTGTCGGGCAGAACCCGGGACTGCGTTCCTGTCACCGTTTCTTCCCAGGGACTGTTAGGGGACGGTCCCTGCTGCTGACCACGGGACGAGGGGCACATCCGTCTAGGAGCCGAGGAGCCTGAGTGCCGGCCGGGAGGGCGAGGTGGCCTGGAATCCTGCTGTTTGTGAAGCATCTGGGGGCGGGACCCACGTCTCATTCCGCTGTCGTCTTGTAAAGAGGGATCATAGCTATGCCATCCCTCATCCGAACCTGAGCACTGCGGGAGTGGAGAGACTCTCTAATAACTCTGCTGGGCCAGCAGCAAAGCCAGGACGGCCCTGGACCATGCCTGCCCTGAGGGGTGCTGCCCTCCCCTAACTCTAGCCCCCCGTGGATGCAGACCCCCGCCCGGGAGTCACCTGGGGACGACTGAGATGGGTTCGCACAACCTGACGGTGTCTACAGAAACCAGAGAAAACCCCGAGAAAGCAGTAGACACACACAGAAGGATTGAAGAAGGAAAGTACTGTCGGGTTTTCCGGGTCGGGGTGTGTGATGCTGAAGCAGATGGAGGTCACCATCCACGCCACGGTGACCTCCTGTTCCCCTTGCACCCGGCTGCTGCCGTCTGGTGGCCATGATCCCGCTTTGTGCCGTTGGGGGGACGGTTCTTGAGCGTCAGGGCAGTGAGGAGCTCGGACTCTCACGTGCCCATGGGGAGGCCGGCCTTGGCAGACTTGTTCGGGGTCTGTGGGCTTCCGTCTGCTTCAGGAACGCAGCACCGCGGGGTCTAGCCAGGACAGGGCGTCGTTCGCCGGGAATTTAAAACAACCCCGAAGCCCACGCCACGTTCATCCAAAGCCGGAGCCAGCAGGTTTGTTTCGTCAGGGCCCAGCTTGCTTCTTAGCACGGCCACGAGCGGCAGTTCTTGGTAGATGGGGCTCCACGGTGCCTGCCCTCAGGCCTCTCGCAGCGCCTCCTCCCCGCCTCATGCTGGCACGTCCCCTAACCTGCTTCCTGCCCTGGGATGTGAGTCCCACCGAGAAATCATCTGTTGATTGCGCGCTAAAGACTTTTTTTTTAATTTAAGTTCAGCTAATCGACGTGTAGCGTATTGTTGGTTTCGGAGGGCGAGGTCCGTGCTCCCTCCGTCTCCTGTGACACTCCACGCTCCTGCCATCCTGTGCCACCCTTGGTGCCCATCGCCTGCCTGCCCCAGGCTGGTCACACGAGTCACACACAGGGGGTGTCGCGTGACAGCTGGGCCTCCGTGAGGTCCACAGGAAGGGCCCACCCCACTCCTCTGCTGTCCGAGTCCCGGGATGCCTGCATCCGTCTGCACTGCTCGGGAGGAAGTGACGGGCGCTAACGTGGAGTTAACGTGTGTAGGAATAGGGGGTTGTTGGCACCAGAGGTTTGCACACCGTGGTGGCCGTCTTCACCTGTGGATGCCATCGTGGCTTTCGTGGAGTCGGTGTCTCTGTCCTAGACCCGGTTCTCCGTGAAGCTGGAGTCACTGCTGCGAAACAGCGAGACTCACGGTCCTACGGCAGCGCAAGAGGGGAAGTGGGGGTGGCCACGGTCTGCCTGTGCAGGACTCGGATAGGCTGGACCCTTTCCTAGTTGGGGACCCGTCACTATGGCCCAAGGAGCAATGAGGTACTGCGATTGGCCCAGCTTGTGTCAGGTGCCTGGCCTCCACCAGTCACTGTAGCCGGGCAGGTGGGCTCCTGTAAGATGACGGCAAACCCTTTCCCGAGGGTCCTAGTGAAGGACCCGCGCGAGAGCGCTGAGATGCAGGAGCTCTGCGACAACCCCCACCCAGAGCCCTTCTGCTGTGGGAAGAAACAGTTTGGCCACGACCTGGGAACTGGTGTCCTCAGGGGGGACACCGGTCCTCAGGAGCGGGAGGCTCCCTCGGTGCCACTCCGTTCTGGGGTCCACTCCCGAGGGGCTCCACATGCTCAGCCTGGACTCCTGTGGGGGGCGCATCGGGGCCAGTGTGCACAGCTGCCCGGGCCACTGGGGTCAGCCCCCGAGAACAAGCGCACGTTGTCACCAGGCCAGCAGCCCGAGCCCCCTCCAGCCTCTGGGCCCCCGTTCAGGGAACACACGTCTTTGGAGCGACATCAAAGAGGGTCCGTCCTGGGGCCATCGCTCTGCTTCTGTCGCTGGTCACGTCCTTTTGTTTTCCTCCTTCGCGGCCTTGTTTTCTTCTTCTTTTGAAACCGAGATGAGAGGTTTCCAGTTTTCTCAAGGATTCCTCCGATGAACTCATTCTGGTTTCTGCTTGTGCTCCTGCCGCGGCCTGCGGGGCCGCGTTATGAAGCTGGGAGCCTTCCTTCGTGATCTTGTCCAACACAAACTTAGGGTCCTCCTTTTTTTTAAAAAGTTACCGCTGATGTAAATAATCCAAAAATCTGCGTACTGAAAACAATGGCGGAAGGGCCCGTTGCCTGCAGAGAAAGGTGCCCTGTGCTGGGGACCTGGGAGTGTTCTTCCAAAGCCGGAGTCAGCAGCTGTGTTTGGTCAGGGGCCGGGGAGCTGAGATGCTCGACCCCGAGTCCATCATCCACTTTCACAAGGACTTTGCCCGACCATTGTAGCACGAAAGCAGCCGGAGACAATAACTAAACCTGCGCAAGTCTGTGGCCAAGTTCCAGTAAATACTTAAGTAACAGAGTGAGCCCGGTTGGGGTCTGAAGTCACAGTCTGCCAGCTCCCGTTCTAAAGCATTTCATGCTTTCGACTTAGAAAAATTGTCCTTGTAACCCTTGAGATGTGTCATACTTGTCCCCATGTCGCAGAGTGGAGTCCAGGGCTCACCGCGGGCAGGCTGGGTGTTGGCGTTGACAGCCTGTCCTCGTGTGATGCCATAATTCCATTTTTGGGGAATCTAGTCTAAGAAGGTCTGGATATGGTGATTTTTCCCCACCCAGTTACTGACCATGGTGTTATTTGCCACGTGGAAAACCTGGGAATAACTTCATGTCCAATAGGAAACCATCTGAGCAAAACGGTGTCGTAGAGTCTTCCAGATAACGCCCTTGATCACCGTTTTGTGAGTTTCTGTTGTGACATAAGGAGGGAAAACATACACCGTGGCACCTTGGTTAATTGAAAGAAAAAACAGGCACACACAGAGATGTTCAGGAACGCCCAGATGTTAATACTGTTCTTCTCAAGGCAGAAAGTGTCTGGGGTGTTTACTGTATGTGTGTGTGTCTGTGTGTGTGTGTCTGTGTGATTTTCCCAAAGACCACTTTAGTTTTAGAATAGAAGCACTTTAATGGAGAAGTAAGTAGTTCTTCAACCTTTTCACCTGACACAGGCAAAAACCTTCCAGAATGTTCTCTTCACTCAGAGGAGCTGGAGGCCAGGGCTAGGCCAGCTGCAGGGGAGCCTCCCTCCCTGTGGCTCTCCAGTCCGGGGCACCGCCCTCATCTTGGGGCTCACAGAGCTGCTGCCTGGAGCCACCGACTGCTTCTCATATTCGTGCGGGCAGCCGGTGGGGCGTCTGTGTGTCCGTCTTCGGCGCCGCACGTGACCGTCAGCGCAGGTCCTGTCTTGCAGCTGAGAGAACGGGGCGCCGCCGGCCCTTCCCCCAGACCCACTTGCGCCGGGGCTGCGCCTCCGTCCTGGCTGCCGCTTCTTTCTGGAATCGGATACCTCAGGTGTGGGCCCTGCCGTTCACTCGTCGATGGTCCCCCTTCATGTACCAACCCGGGGAAGCATCAGCTTCCGCCGAGGCTGTGCGGGAAGCTGGCTGGGGCGTCTGGGCCGGAGCTGGCTGCCGGGTCCCTGGGCGCTGCTGGCGCCGAGGACAGATCCACACCGGAGGGAAGCTCAGTACTTCCGCACGGACGGAAGCCAATTGGGGTTGAGGGTTCTGACGCTGGAAGCGGGGACCAGAGTGGGGGCACGGCCGGTGTGCTCGACCACAAGATCTCGGACAGCGCGGTTGTAGATGCCTCACGCTCCACAACATCGTGCCAGGAGAGGCGCCGCCATGGAGGAGGGCGAGCCCTGAGTGGGGATGCTGGGGGCCTCCATGGGGGTGCTGGGACCGAGTCCAATGATGGCAGCTCTGGAAGGGAAGAGAAAGCTGGGGGACAAGCTGGCGTCCGACGCGGAGGAAGAGTCACCCGCGGGAGGGACGACCGAGAAGCAGCAGGTGCACAGGGCGGACGCAGGGGCTGAGGAGCTGCGGGTCGTACGCCAGGAGCGCCCTGTGGAGGGCCTCTGGGGCCGGAGGGAGGTGCAGACCCGCCTCGGACCACAGGCC
Organism: Mustela nigripes; assembly: GCF_022355385.1. NCBI lineage: Eukaryota > Metazoa > Chordata > Mammalia > Carnivora > Mustelidae > Mustela > Mustela nigripes. The sequence goes on from NC_081569.1 coordinate 1,648,043, forward strand.
GTCTGGGCTGTGGGAGCGCACGTCTGCCTTCCCTCTGGGGGACACGCAGCCTGGAAGCGGTTGGTCTGGCTGGTCTGCTGACTTGGGGTTCAGGGAACTTCTCAAAGAAGCCAAGGGTGTGGGGGTTTGTTTGCTGCAGAGGGACATTCCAGAGGGCACCCTGTAGGAGAGAGGGAGGGGGGAAGCAGGAGTCATGGGGAGGATGCGGCGACGAGAGATGGCCGCGGGGGTGGGCATTCAGCACCCGCCGAGGGGAGTGGGCTGGGGTGGGTGCTGGGGCCACCTCGGGGCAGCACTGCAGAGTGAGTCCTCCGACCCGCGGATGCGGCTGGACGCTGGAAGGAGTCGGCCTTGGCCCGGACTGATTGTGCTTTGAGGGACCCACTGAGACGAGCCCTGGGAATGCAGCCCCGTGGTTCTAAGCTGACCTGAGGGTTCTGTGGGCCAGGAGAGAAGACTGGAAGCCACGCACAGAGCAGCCTCTTCTCCGTGTTCCCTTCCTACTGGGGAGCCCCCTGGCAGCCTATTGCTGGGGGGACAGAGTGATTCCTGGTTCCCTTTCCCGGGACTCACTGCCCAGAGTTGGGGGGCGGCCCCTTGCCTCCATATGTCTACACTGCTTTCAGGTCAAAAGCCCTGTTTCCCAGACCTTTCAGGAGCACGTCCGTAGTATAAAGCTAAGCATGCTTCCCCCCACGGAGCCCGGAAAGGGGCTCCTGTGCCCGAGGAAACTGGAGAAGCACCAGAGAAACAAACGTGCGGCCGTCGTCTCTCGGGGTCCTGACAGCAGATCATGGAAATGTGTTTTCTCATTTCCTCGTGTTCCACGGCTCATGTGTCCCACAGCTGCGATTTATTTTCAGAGCAGACTCCGGAGTTTGACAGTCAGGCTGGCCTGCTTCGCAGCTGAAACCCTTTGCCGTTTGGTAGATGATAAAGCGAGTGAGAGTTTACCCGGGAGCAGCTCCAAGGGGCCGGCGTCTGCGAGCGAGACAGACAGACAGGTGTCAGCCCTGGGGCGGCCGCCCGCCCAGACCCGGACCCCCGCCTGGGGCCCCACACAGGCAGCGCCAAGCTCTCGCAGACGGTGGGGCGGGCCTCTGCTCGGGGCTGAGTTCTGGTGGACGTGTCCTGCCTGGACGTGTTTGGGCTGCTGTGGGTCCGGCCGTGTGCCCTGCGGCCTCCCTGCTACTGTGGGTGCTGGGTGGGGGAGCCCACGAGGGGTCTGGTTCCTGCCCACTGTGCCGTGTCTGGAATGTCCGACGGACACACGGGAGGTTCCGAGAAAGGTCCTGCCGGAGGTGCTGTCTTGGTGTCCTCAGCCCTGAGGCCCGGGGAGAGTGGGACCGAAGGCCCAGGCTCTGGAGTGCCACCAGCAATGGAGAGACAGGAGAGGTTCGGGATGAGAAGGGTCCAGGAAAGAGGGACTGGTTGAGGACAGGAACCAAGTGGAGAGGGACTGCTTAATATCTGTTCAGTTTGCCTGCACACAGCGCCCCGGTGACCGGACTAGAGCTGCCCACGGGCTGGCCGTGAGTGGACAGAGCACAGGGAGCAAGAGAAGGAGCCTCAGGGTCAAAGAAGGATTTGTTTGCCCCCTACCCCAATGAGCGACAGGGATCTGACGTGTTTGAATAGTGGAGGGGCCTGGTGGGAGGGTCTGGGGGACGGAGCAAGGCCCAGGCTCTCGGCTCTCGGCTGGACTCTCAGGGAGGAGATGCGGCGTTTCCTCTGTGGTGGGAGCGAGGTGGGGGTGGTGCGGGTCAGTATGTTTTGATGTAGAAACAGAAATAGAAGTAAAAACCCATTGATACTCACGTTACTTAATGCCAGTTTTGTCGCAAAGTCCTTTCCTGGGGCGCACACAGGTCAGTTCAGCCCCGTGCACTGGGCCAGGAACTGTCCACGGTGCTAGGACACAGTTTTCCACTCAGTCAGTACCTTCCTGCTGACTTCGGAGTCAAGGTCATGGTAAACGGGCGAGCGGGCACGTCGGTCTGGTGCAGCGTGGCAAGTGGGGGTGGGGGGTGTCTGTTTCCTCCCACACACATGACGGTGCCTGGCTCACATTTGCACCCCCAGGGCCTCACGGGGTGCCTGGCTCTACAGAAACTCGTGATAAATACTGAGGGGGTGAGGGAGGGGCAACTGGATGGGGGTGGGGAAGCTCCACCTGCAGAACCCAGAGGAGGCCTCCCAGGGGCCGTGACAGGCAAGCGGGTCCCGTAGGAGTTCGCCAGGTGCCCCTCACGTGGAACAGGGTGTGGACTTGGGGCAGAAAGCACGTGCCTGCACACGTGCGAGCAGGAGGCCCTCGCGGGGCGGGCATGCTGGCTGGGTCTGGAGTCGCGCACACCCTGTCCAGGGGCCACTGGCCACGGGCGCTCACAGAGCACCCGGGACGGGGGCATTGGAAAGGAGACATGCCCTGTGTGCGCGAGGCACACCAACATCAAAGTCTCAGGGAGCGAAACAGAACGCAAAGTACCCCGAGGGGCTTCACGCGCCAAAACAGTAATACGCCAGGTGTATCGTTGCAAACGGCGCCTCTGTTTCTTCTGACTCCTTAAACGCAGGCCTGCTGGGACACGGAGAGTTACACGGGCGGCTCCGACGTTTCTCTTGGCGGGGTACCCGGAAGTGGGGCGGAAACGAGTGGGAGGGGCCGGCAGCCTGGGAGAGCTTCCGTCAGTGCTGCAGCCGGGAACACAGGTGTGTCGCCCGATGCGTGTGGTCTACACAGCTGGCGGCTGCATGCGAGGCGGGACGCCGGAGGCTGGGAGCCCGTGAGCCTCAGCCGAGGGAGGGCAGGAGGAGGGAGGCGATGGAGAGACGGGGGGGCGTGCAGGGGTGATGGAGGGAAGCACTCTCGCAGGGCATCCGGCCTTCCGACCTCGACTTCCCTGCGGACGGTGGTGCCTCGGGTAGGGGAGCAGCGGCTGGTGCTGGCCTTGACGTGCGGCTGGCGGTCTGGGCCTGGGGCGGAGGGATGGAGGGGTGGGTGCTGGGGGCGTGCGTGCAGGACTCTCAGTGTGCGGAGGCAGTCGTCCCTGGAGTGGATAAAGCTGGCAGGGGGCCCAGTGGGAGGAGAGACGGTGGGCCACTGAGGTCTCCGGGGCAGGAGCGGAGGAAGGGGGTGGAGACTGAGGAAGCGGGTGTGGTGCAGGTGATTTCGGCAAATGCTGTGCAGCGGAGCGGGGCGGCAGGTGGAGACGGTGTTCTGAAGAAGAGCCGCTTAGAATCGTACGGGTCCGGTGGCTCCCGTGTTCCCAGACGGAACGGTGGGCCTCCGGGAAACAACTCGCACAGCCCCGTTTGTACCCCTTTGCGGAGCATTTGGAGAAGCGCTCCGCCCCTCCGGCCCTCCGCCCCCACAACCCCATCAAAGGCCGAGGCTTACCCTGTGTTCCTCTCTCACTTAGGCCGGATCCTGGACCTGAAGACGGGGACGGTCAAGAAGGAGGGGCAGCAGTCTTCCATGAGGATGTGCATGGGCTCGCGGAGGTCCTTCATCTGCAGGATGAGGTCTGTGGGGGACCGGGGCGCTGTGGCTGGGGGGGGGGGGTCTGCACCTCCTGTCCTGCCCCAGGCTTTGCTGCAGCCACAGGTCAGGGTCCGTCTGAGAGGCCCCCGTCCCTCGTCCCCGCGTCCACCGTATCTGACTTCCTGTGAGCTCTGCCTCTCCCGGGTTTGCATCCCCCGGCCCCCAGGTCTCAACTTTCTACCGGTTCCTCAACCCGTCCAGCCTCCACATTTCTCACTGTAGCTTATGTAAGATCGATCAATTTTGTATGTTCTCTTATGTTTCCTGGGCTGAAGGATACTTTTTTTTAGAATTTAATTATGATCCTGCCGACTGACGTTCTTGGTGTAAGTATCTTGGCTCCGGGCGTGAGTGCCAGTTGCCCTGCAGAGAGGGGCTTTGAGTTAACCCTCCCACCTGCTGCGGGGGCGCCCGAGTGACTGCATCGGGGGTCATGAGAGAAGTTTCTGTCCCTGAAGAAGAAAGAACAAGGGTCTTGAGACTTCCCAGCCAGTTGAGACCACCCTGTGCCCCAGGCCATGTCGGGAGGGGCTGTGGGGTGGCTGACGGGGAGTCCACCTGGCCTGAGGGACTCTGGAGGCTCTGAAACCAGGCAGCCGTTCTCATTCATTCAGCTCCGCAGCACGTTTCCCTGCGGGCCTGCCTGTGCCAGGGGGCTGTCGAGGTGCCGGGGTTCAGCCCAGAATAAGGCGAATGAAATCCCCGATCCTGCAGAGCGTGACTTTAGTCAGGGACACAGAAGTGCCACATAGATGCTCAGACTGTGAGTGCTGCTGAGGAAAATAAAACAAATTGAAGGAGTAGGAAGGAGTGGGAGCTACTGGCTCGTGCCTTGGTTTTTAGGCAGGTGAGGAGAGGGCCTGTGGCCACCGTGACATTTTGAGTGGAGATCTGGGAATATCTGGGGAAAGAAAACACCAGGTAGAGGGAACAGCAAGTGCAAAGGCCCTGAGGCAGGGGTGTTCTTGGCCTGCTCAAGGGACAAAGGGGCTACTCTCCCATGAGCACAGTGAATGGGACGTGGTGACAGGAACACTAGCCCAGAAGGTCGGGATGTCAGGTCATCGTAAGGCATCAGCTTCTACTCTGAATGACACGAGAGAGTACAATGTTGGTACAACGCACAGGTGCCTGGGTTAGTGTGCACACCCATCCCCACGTGGCGGGCCTCCAGGACAGCACCCGCTGTGGACTTTCTGAGCTGCCACCCCTAGCTGTCCCCCGTGAAGGCCCTCCCTGGGAGCATCCCCGAGTAGCCTCCATGCCATAAGCACTGCCACGTCACGCCGGCTCAGGCAGCCCCCTCCCTGCCTTGGGCACTCCAGGGGGCAGAGTCCAGTGGCTTTTTGTGGTCCCAGCTCCACACGACCCGGATTCCCGTGAGGCGGGCGGCACTGCCGTCTGTTGAGCCCACGACCTTGTCCTCCAAAGCGGGGTTAGTTTGAGGACGAAGCCAAGAGCCCGGCCAGCTCGCCCAGGCGTTGGGGTCCTGGATCGACCCTACTGGGGGCACACATGTGCACGGGCCCCTGCCCCAGGCGGAGGACACGTGGACCCTTATCTTGGCCGTGTAACGTGGCTGACATCCAGAGCGTTAGCGGTCATGGAGCTGGGAACGGGGAGCCCACGTCAGGGGGATAGATCAAGGAGTGACCCGCTCCTGGCCGCAGGGCAGACCTGGCTGTTCAGAGCCGGGGAGGGGCGGTGGAGGACAGAGGCAGGAGAGGCCCCCAGAGCAGCCTGGCCTCCTGGAAGGACCCTCGGAAAGGCGGTTCCGCCCTCTGTCCTCAGTCTGCCCTTTGCCATCAGCAGCCGTTGGACGGCCGGACAGCCGTGCAGGCAGTAGGGAGGGTCCCCGGATGGCAGCCCGAGCCCGAGATGTTTCTTGTCACCAGCGGGCCCCGTGCATGTGGAGCTGCTATCACTGCTGAGGCCTGAAACGGCATCCCCGCAGTCATCTCCCGCTTGCCCGCTTTCCTGAAAGCCCCCAGTGGCACAGACATGAGTCTGCAGCTTGGAGCGTGGCCAGGGTTCCCTAGAGTCTTTCTGTGCCTTTCTGTGTCTCCGGGCCGGGCCCCGATCAGTGCCCAGGGGGTCACACTGCCCTGGCCCTCAGGGACAGTCTAGGTTCCAGGGCACACGCAAGCCCACGTCGACACTCTGGAAGGGAACTGGCTGCTGGGCTCGCGGGTCCGTGTGTGACGTCACAGCAGCCCCACCTTTCTGACCTCGGCGCTCTAGGCTGTAGTAGCGTGCTGAGGCCTTTACTCATTCTGACTGTTTCTGGAATCACAGGTGTGGAAACGCTCCTCTGGACCACCTCCCTCTGAACAGAATCACCACCATGAGAAAAAGGTTCAGGTCAGTAGGCTTTTCTGACATGGGTCTGGGGCCGTGCCTGGAGAAAGCCTGAGTGCGCTGAGCCACAGGCAGCAGGACCTGGAGAGGGGCTGAGCACAGGGACGGGGTGGGGCACCTGCCTCGGGGCTGCGCGTGGGGGTAGCAGGGAGCTGGGTGCAGCTTCGCAGGAGGGACAGCAGGCTGCTGGGAAGGCAGCATCCAAACCCACAAGGCAAGCCTGACCCCTGTGTCTTAGACGGCAGAGGAGCCATGGGTGGCCGCCAGGTGCTGAGAGCCATCTCACAAATGCTCTTTCTTTAGGAACGGCCTTGGTCCCGTGAAAGAAGGGGAGGCCCAGTACGCTGTGGTCCACTGCACGGGGTACATCAAGGCGTGGCCTCCGGCAGGTAAGTGGGAGCCGTGCACTCATCCCAAGGGAGGTGGGCGCTCTCGGCACCTTACCCTGCTTTCCTGCTAGGGACGTCTTCCTATGGAGAGAGGCAGAAAGCTCTTCTTTGTGGTAAGAACATAACGATCTTCGTAACTGGAAAAAATCGTGCTTCTTGAAGTGAAGGTTTCTGGAAAGCAATCCTGCAGGGGTGGTGGGAGCCTCAGCTGTTTCTGAGTTCTGTCACCTGGAGCCTGGGGTGAAGTCACGGTGGCATTTTCAGACGGTACCTCTGACACGCACTGAGAGGGTTCAGACAGACAGATGGACCGCGGCAGGGTCTGCTGAGGGTGTGGAGCCCTCCTGGCAGCCCTCAGACGGGGGTGGGTGGGATGGAAAATAGCACAGCCGCTTAGGGAACCGGGTGGCCGGTCGTCACAGCGTTAGGCATCGGCCCTGTGACGGGGGAGACCCACTCCCAGGTGAGCTCAGGAGAACCCGAAGCATTTGTCCACCGAGACACGTGCACACGAATGTTCACAGCCACGTTCACGGCCAGAATGTGGAAGAAACCCAGACATGCTCGCCCGCTGACGAATGGAGAAGTAGAAAATGAAGTATCCGCACGACACAGTGTTATTCAGCCCGTCGAGGAAGCAAGGGCCGGACCCGTGCTGCCACGTTGGTGAGCCTGGAAAACGTCACGCTGAGCCTGGAAGAGAAGCCAGATAACGGGCAACACGTGATCCGATTCCGATTATGCGCCGTATCCAGACTAGACGGGCCCTTCCTGACGAAAGTAGTTCTGTGGTTTCCGGGTGCCAGGGGAATGACGGGTCGAGGTACAGTGTGTTTCGTCAGGGTGACACAGGGGTTCTGGAATCAGGTGACGCGGAGGTTCTGGAATCAGGTGACGTGGAGGTTCTGGAATCAGGTGACGCAGAGGTTCTGGGATCAGGTGACGCGGAGGTTCTGGGATCAGGTGACGCGGAGGTTCTGGGATCAGGTAGGGGTGATGGGCACAGGACTGCGCACGGCTTCGTGGGTACTGCAAGGACAGTGTCACTTGGCTTTCCTGTTCCCCCTCCTCCTGCGTCACCTGCGGCTCTGCTCCCGGGCGGTTCATTTACCCGTGGGCCTCGTCACCCTGCGCACTGTTAGCGTTAATACTCAGAACACACAGAAGTATATTAGCTCAATTAAGAGTAATAAAAATAAAGTTTTTTTTACCTGAATCTCTTCTTTCTCTGACATTCTCCCTTCCTCTCTGTGGATCCGTGTTTCTAACCCGCATTGTCTTCTTCTTCCTGGAGAGCCTCTTGTAACATTTCTTGCAGGACAGCTCTGCTGGTGATGAGTTCTCTCTGTTTCTGTTTTGCACAGAAAGTCATTTTTGTCCCCCTCACTCGTGAAGGATAATTTCACTGGATATTGGATTTTAGGGTGGTGCAGATTTTCCTCCAATACTTTAAATATTGTCTCTTCTTAGGGCGTCTGGACGGCTCAGGCAAGTGTCTGATGCTTCTTCTTGGCTCAGGTCTCAGTCTCATGGTCGTGAGTTTGAGCCCCACGTTGGGCTCCTGCGGGGCGTGGAGCCTGCTAAATGAATGAATGAATGAATGAATATTCTCTCTCCTTGTCTCCATGGTTTCTGATGAGAAGTCCACAGAACTCTTATCCTTGTGTTTCCACAGGTGGTGTGGGACTTTTTGTTTGTTTTTGTTTTGTTTTGTTTTAATTTTCTGGCTTCTTTCAAGATTTTTTCTTTGTCTTTGGTTTTCTGCAGAAAACCTCAGTTGTTCCACAATGTGCCTCAGTACTTCATTTTGTTTTGCTTTTTGGTTATTTCTACTTCTTGGTCATGTCTGAGTTTCCTGCATCTGCGGTTTGGTGTCATTAATTTTGAAAGATTCTCAGACACTATTTCTTCAAAGTCCTTTGGTTCGATTCTCTTTCTTTTCTTTTTGGTATTGCGAATGTCCAGGCATTACATTGTTTGAAATGGTGCTACAAGTTGGGGGGTATTGTGTCTGGATTTTTTCTCTCTGTTTTTGTCTCTTTGCATTTTATTTTTGGGACCTTCAATCGACACGTCTTCAAGCTCACTGAGTCTTTCTTGCAGCATCCAGTCTACGGATGACTCTATCAAAGGCAGCCCCCATTTCTGCAGTGTTCGTTGTTTCTAACATTTCCTTCTGTTTTCCTCCTGGAGTTTCCTTCCCTCTGCTTGCGTTACCTCTGTGTTTGCGATCGTCTGTTCTCCCAGTAGAGCCCTTATCGTATGAATTACAGTTATTTTAAATTGCCCGTCTAGTAATTTCAAGGTCTGTGTCATTCGTATCTGAGTCTGGTAATGATGCTTACTTTGTCTCCTCGGGCTGCGTTTTTTCTTGCCTTTAAGCACACCTTGTAAATCTGTGCTGAGATCCAGATGTGACGTGTCGGGTAATAGTGGCTGAGGTATACAGGTCGTAGTGCACAGTTTAATTTAATTTTTCTAGAAGTTGGCCATGTTTAATGTTGGCTGTGTGTACATATACACACATACACACAGCTTGACATAAATACATAAAGTATATATATTTCTTTATTTATGTACTTTTTATTTATATGTCTTCTCCTATGTAAACCATAATGTACAAAATTGTCAGGGTGCTGCTTGCCCGAGGGCCCCAGCTCGACTCAAGACAGGAACTCATAAAGCTGCACTGCCCCAGTGTTCAGAGCCCGGACCTCTGCTCTGTAGATCTAGAAACGGTCATGACGATGCTCTAGAACTGGTCAGCCCCAGCTGTGGGGGAGCCCTCAGAAGCTGACATCTTTCCCAGGCGCGGTCCTGCCATGCCGTGGGGTTACCTGGTCCCTGACGCTCCTGTCTGTGGTTCAGGGAACCTGCGAGCTTCTGTGCTATTTGTGAGACCAGACGTGTCTCAGAGGGTACGGACAGCCAGGAGAGAGACTCCCACAGCTGTGCAGCTCACGAGCATGCGTGATGGCCACGTGTGTGCCTGTTTCTGAGCAAGGCTGTCCGGCTCCAGACGTGGGCCTGTCCCTCGGGGGGCCCAGAGATGTGTGGCTGGGGTGGGAAGAGGGCAGCCCCTACACAGATGACCACTGCCGAGTGTGGTGAAACCACAAGCTCTGGGGACAGAGGTGGGACCCGCACCCCAAGTGACCCCAGGGTCAGAGGAGTTTCCTGGACAAGGCTTGTCCCTGAGTGGGTCGGTACCACCAAATCTGGCTCTGGGGAGCCTGTCTGGTTCTTAATGTCTTCCTCTTCGGAAGTCGTTAATCATTCTCATCATACCAGGCGAATCCCTCATCCTGTTTCTGGCCGCAGAGTACTCTCCTTCTGACCACTTTGTCTGGGCTCCAGACCTAGGGTATCATGAGAAATGCCACGATCGTCATGTGTCTAACTCAGAAGGTCCTTGTGGAAGGAGCAGAAGAGATGAGTCCAAGACCCAGGGTGCGGGCCCATGGCTGCCCCTGGAGCCTGCACAGATGACCCCACGCAGGCCTTCCTGAAGTCGTATGAGGTCCGTCCCCACGAGCGTTCGGCATGGTCAGGGTGATGGCGCAGCAGGACTTAGCATGATGTCTTCAGCGACCGCCTGTACTTGTGCCAAGTAAGAAAGGGTTGAAGGAGCCAGGGTGTTTGTCTTGGAGAAAGCAAGGCATGACTTCTGTCTTGAAGTATTTGAGGGGGTGTCCTATGAAGGAGGAATGAATCTTACTTAGGATAGTTCCAGAAGGCACAGTTGGGACCAGAGGAAAGTTACCAAAAGGCAGATTTTAACTGAGTTGGAAGAAATGAGCAAAGGTTCTGAACAGGGTATTAAAAACACGGATAAATGTAAACACATACACACACTAAGCAGATGGGAAGTCGTTAGCTCCCTGTTAGAGCTACAAATCGAGATGATTGGTTACGGTCTTCCCTTCGTCCCGTCCTATCAAATGGCCAAAAGAAAAAAGGACAGAATACACAGCATTGGTAAGATTCAGAGAACCGGACGCCGTGATGTGCTGCTGGTGCAGATACTATAAATCAGCGCAGACCTGTAGACTCATTCGCTGGCATTACCAAGTGCTTGAAGATGTCCATTCCCCAGTGGACAGGACTGCTTTTGTAGGAATTCAGTCCGGGAAATTAATCCGAGAAGTTTAAGCTTTATGTGTTACGTATACATTCATCTATTATCTGTTATCTGTTATATATATGTTTCGGCATAATTTATAATCATAAAAGTATTCAATTAGTCTAAATTTCGGGGACGGAGAGTTGGTTGAAGGCAGCACGGAGCGTCTGATGGGATACGTGACCACAGACTAGACTTTGCTGTCAAAGGATACTTAAGGAGGAAGCAGAGTGCTAAGACGTGTGAACAAGAATGGCAGGTTATGCAGCAGAAGCAGATCCCAGGTTTACCTTTGTTGGAAGTGAGTAGCGCGTAACCCGGTGTTACTCTTCTGGGCGTCGGGTTCCTTCCTTGTCTCCTCTCTTCGCTCCTGCATTTGCCTGGCTTTTATGGGATGTTCATAATCACAAAAAAATGATGTTTTTGTTTTTTTTTAAGATTTTATTTATTTGACAGAGAGAGATCACAAGTAGGCAGAGAGGCAGGCAGAGAGAGGGGGGGACACAGGCTCTTTGCTGAGCAGAGAGTCTGATGCAGAATTTGATCCCAGGACCCTGGGATCATGACCCGAGCTGAAAGCAGAGGCTTAACCCACTGAGCCACCAAGGCGCCCCCAAAAATGATGTTTTAAAGAAGTCAGTCCGGGCACGCCTGGGTGGCTCAGCCGGCTAAGCCCCGGCTCTTGCTTTCGGCTCAAGTCATGATATCAGGGTCGTGAGATCGAGCCCCATGTTGGGCGCCATGCTCAGCGGGGAGTCTGCTTGGGATTCTCTCGCCTTCTGTGCCTCCCCGTGCTTACACTCTCTCTTAAAAAGAAGAATAAGAGGAAGAAGAAGCAGCCCATCTGAATTTTCTAAAGCACGTTCCAGACGGTTGGATTAAGTGGCTTGCACTGAATTCAGAAATTACGTCTTTTTTGTTTGCATTTTGGTTTTGTTTTGTTGTTGTATTTCACTGCTGTGCGTCTACAAGGGAGAAGGTTCTGGAACAGAAGCCTGTATCCACACGGGATGATTACAGCCTGCCTCGGGGATGCTCAGCTGATGCCGCTTTTTCTGCGGCGGAGGATACGCGGGCCCTTGCTGGAAACCACACTCTCAGCACGTATGACACTTGGCGCTTCCCGCGGAGATCTCTCTAGACGCCGCGCTGCTTGCATTTCCCACCCCAGTGCTGAGCTCAGACCTGGCTCGGAGCCTCAGACCTGGCTGTATTTCTGAAAGACTGGACAGACGGACGGAGGGTGGGTGGACGGATGGAAGGAAGAAAGAGGAGAAGGGAAGACGGAAACAGAATAGTCGGCCGACGGGGGTGGATATGGGAAAGAATCTCGTGCCAGAATTTCCAAAGGCGCTTGTACAATCCACTTTCCCAGAAGCCTTTTAAGCTGGAAGAGAGTCATGGGGCCACAACGAGGTGGCTGCGGTGAGGTCATTGGCACGCTCACCCCGGGGGTAAGGTCATGGGACTGGAGCAGTGACTCCCCCCCGACTTGCATGGGGCACTGTGAATGTTCTGGAGCCTTGCTGCCCCTGCTCGCCCCAAGCGCCTTACTTACAAACGTGGTTAGAAAGGCTGAAGTTCTAGGTGCCCATGTTGCTGAAGATCTATTGGCAGGGGCCCTTGGACTTCTCCAGAGGGGAGCAGAAGAGGCAGACCTCGTGCAGCAGACCAGGGCCTCGGGAAAGAGTCCCAGACGACCCACACGCGGCCCGTGGGCCTCCTCCCCGGCCGGCTGGCGGAGCACTTGGACCTCTGCCTGGGGCCCGCCGACACCACCGTGCCTTCCCGTGGGTCCCGAGCCCCATCTGTGACACGGTGGCCTCCCCGGTGCCCCTCGCTGTGCTGCGTACTAAGTGTTTGGGGTGCGACAGGGAGAAGGAGCGGGCTTCCCAAACAGTCCCCTCTGCTTCTGCACCTGCTTCGTGTCTAGCCTGCCGTGGCCCGCAGGCTCAGACGCTGAGGAGGTTCACCTCTCGTGAGGCGTGCTCGGAGCCCAAGGAAATGCCGACGTTGGGAAGATGACATTTTTTGCCCCAGCTGGTGTCATTGCCCTGCTGCCTTGAGTTTCAGACGGACGTCCGGCCTTGAGCCAGAGGCCACCTGCCTGTAGGCCTGTCTTCAGGGACTGTGCTCCGACCGGCTTGCTTCACCCCCAACGATCTGGGGCGGGGGGAGACTGGGGGGGATCTCTGCACATGAGGCCACGCGTCCACCCAGGGGACCCACGGTCCAACCCAGGGGAAGGGGGCACTGACCGGATCCGGCCCCTCCCACGGGCCGTGCCATGGGGGGGTGCTCCATGGCTGGTGCCGCTCATGCTCTAGGCTCCCTCTGCTGCAAGGCTGTCGGTGAGCCTCAGGCACAGCGCACCAGGGGCCTGAGGGGTTTGTGGGTTTGCGTCAGCATCTGCTGTGGCCAGGCCAGCACTGACCCCTCACCTGACAGCCCAGCCCGGCCACGAGCTCGTCCCCAATGGCCCTGCCCTTCTCACACGTCTCTTGCGGGACACAGCGCATGTGTGTGTGACTTGCCTTCATTTGAAAATCTCCGAAAGCTGTTTCGTCTGAATGGAGGCCCCCGACCTGCCAGGTGGTAGCTGCACCCTTGCTCTCTTTGACCCTTGGCCATCCTGTTCTGTCTGTGGTGCCCGCACACCTCCGTGCCCCCGGGGACCAGCTCCTGCTCCAGCGGGTGAGCCGAGGTCTGGTCGGACAGCACAGCCAGGAGAGCCCAAGCAGCAGCTGCAGATGTCGTCCGGCTCCTCGATCCTGGGCCGGGCACAGCCGCTGCTCTGCGTCCTTCAGTGACGGTGCTCGAGGTCCCGCCACAGGCCAGGCACTTTGCGAGGTCCTGGGGACCCTGGGGCTGGCTCGTCTGGCACAGGTCCTGCCCTGGTAGCTCACAGGCCAGGGGAGGGGACAGGCAGGCACGCAGGTACTGGCAGAACCTGGCGTCGGGGGTCAGCAGGGGGGCACAGGTAGCGAGGCTCCCGTCCGCTGGGAGCGACACAGTCGCCTTCTCTCTCCTCCTCACTGTGGCCAGCCCTCATGGAGAGCCCCACAGGCAAGGAGGGGGTAACACCAGAGCTGAAATGCAGGCAGGACGGAGATGTAGGAATTTCCTAATTGAAAAAAATATTTTGCAGGCACAGGGCTAGTGTGGGTGGGGGTCTGGGGTTTGAATAATGACCACAGCTCCCTTGGTGACTACTCGCTGCCTGCTGGGCTCTAGGAGTGGCCTCTATGTGCTTATGCTCTTTAATTTTTACGAGAACCCTGAGGAAGTGCTGGCTGTTACCGTGCCTGTCAGAGGAGACCCTGAAGACCCGCGTGGTGCCGTCATGAGCCCAGGTCCCAGCCGCAAGCTGGATGGCTGTGCTGTGAGACCAGGCCTTCCTGATGCTCTCACCACAGTGCTCTGCTCACTGCCAGCAGGAGGGGACCTGGGCTGGCCGCCCTGGGTGGCTCACCGGAGCTGGTGAGGGAGAGGGTTGAGTCCAATCCGGGCGTTGGGGCCTCATGGGCCAGGCAGGGAGTGTGGACTCTGCTGTGCAGTGCACGGAACGTCACTGAAAGCCACTGAAGGTTCCTGCAGATCAGTCTGCACATTGGAGTGAAGTGGGAGGAGGAGACTCACCCAGGGAGAAATCGTACCCAAATCAGGCCGTGCCTTGCAGAGGGAGCGGATGCGGGAAGTGGGAAAAGCAGGTGTGGGCTGCGAGTGCGGCTGGCAGGGTTCGGGTCCACGATGGATTCCAGAGGCCCCGTGCCGAGGGGTGCACGAGACTGCCTCCCCTCACCGGTGCGAATGGGCGTGGAGACAACCTGGGCTCTAGATGCGGAGCGCAGAGATCAGCTGTATGGGCGTCGTCGTACGTCATCAGTGTTTCCAGAAGTTGGTCACCCACACTAGGTCGGCCCCGTCGGCTCAGCCTCATCTCTGGACCGCGTTCCCTCCGCCCTCTTGTCTCCCTCCCTGCTGGCCTGACCCTGCGGTCTCTCGCAGCAGGAGCGAGAGGGTACGCCATGCCCAGCTCCTGCCCCATCTGCACCGACCTCCCTGGGGCCTCCCCGCGGCTCCCCCGTGACTGCCCCGGGAGCTCCTGGGTCGTGGGACTCCCTCTCCGGAGAGGCCTGAGACGGGCTTTTGTTTTCCTTTTCTGGCAGTCTGCTTCTCCGTTCTCCCGCTGCGCCGTTTGTAGGTTGTCTTGAGTGTATCCCTGGAATTGAGGACTTTCACTCACATGGCGTCCAGGGTTGGGCTGTTTTCATTCCTCTCCGCTGGTGCTGCGCGGGCCCTCGCGCTCGCACAGTGCGGTCTTTCCTTCCCACGGGGACGTTTGTCTGCACGGCCCCAGGCTGCTTCTCTGCCCGCTCCGCTCACGCCCGCGGCCGCCTCAATCCCCCCGTCGGCTCCCCTCCGGCTCACGTTGGTCAGAAACCTTTTCTTCCAAGTTCCCGGGGAGTTTCTCCGTCCGAATCCTCTACGTATGATGCCTGTTAAGTTTGTAAAACTCCGCAATGGTACGTTTCACATGAACTCAGCGCTTGCTGAACTAAGGCTGTGACCTTTTCGTAACTGTCATGTCCTCTTGCGTCATGCAGGGTCATTGAGTTTGGGGGTTTCCCACTCCGTCTCCCCTTTTTCACATGCTGGTGTTTTCCCGCGTGGCTCGCCCTCCAGAGGCCGCTGTATGGTTGCCCGTTGCAAGGCCTGGGAATGCTTCCGTCACTGGCCATGCAGGTTCCAGTTCAATCTGTCAGGCCCTGGCAAGGGCAAAAGAGGAATGCTTCCCTTTCCTATTACCCGACCAAGGGTCCGTTTGCACCCAAGGACAGAGGTGGGGGCAGGAGATGACTGAGGTCACATAGGGCCCTGGTCAGACACACTGGCTTGCAGCCGCCATGCTGCCTTCTGTGGGTTCAAGCCTGGCTCTCCCTCGTGATTTGCCCCCGCTCTGCACTAATCTCCAGCCACCATAGCTCAAAGCACATGGGTTGGCCTTCCTGGGGCCCTTCCGCACACTCCCGCTGTCCTTTCCCTTCAGACACAGGGGCTCGTGTCTTGGTCCACTCTTCCCTCAGTCCGGTCCTGCCCTAACCACGGACTCCCAGATTTCCTCACGCTTGCGAGTCAGCTTAGGGCAACCCGCCTGGTTTCCAGTACTGACATAGATTCTTCTAGCTCAGTCCCTGGTCACTTCCACTGTCATTTGTGAGGTTCAGGTAGTTACTCAAATGGTCTCTGTTCTTTTGATCTCCAGAGCTCTGCTTTGCAAAGTGAGGGGACCCATTTCTTTAGATTCACCAGCAGGAATGCACAAGGGCAACATACCTGCAGGTCAGCGTCTCCCAAAATAGCTTTGGAGCTTGCACATCCCCAGAGATGCACCATGAAGCAAAGATCCTGTGCTCAGTGATGTGGGAAACTTCACGTTCTGTTTTCTCTTCCTGGAGAAGCATACTGAATGCTCTGTGTAGGCCCGAGTGATGAAACTTCGTTATCTTTGTTGAAACCATGCTTCCCAAATGTATTTGGCCAGAGAAACCTTCTTTTTTTCCCTAAAACTTATTACTATTCCTCAGAGAGTATCTTGGAAGCCTGTTATGAGCGAGTGGCCCGAAGCACTTGCAGAGGGGGTTGTTTTCTTCCCTGTATCTGGCACAGGGCACAGATATGTCTTAATTCATGTGAAGATGTCAGTCCAGGAGAGACTCCGTCCAGTGTTACTGAAGAACAGGCCAACTTCCCATGAGTGTCTGCACAGGGTTCGCGCAAGCCCGGGTAAGAGATGAACACCCATTTCTGGCCAATGCCGGGGTTTTATCCCAAACAGCGGTTTCCAGTTACACACTTGTTTTGCATGACTCAGGATTTATTCAAACCTGGTGTTAGTGCAGCGAGTTTCCAAAGGAAAGGTGATTGAACGTGGGGCAAAATGAGCTTGTGACACTGATTAGGGAATGACAGGAATCTGTTAAAATGGCTGGAATTATCCCGTTCCTATTAAAACCCACTTGGATAAATGTTGTGGCTCCTGCCAGGAACCGTTCCCTCCTGACACCATTTCCTGGCGGCTCTGGCATCCCGCTGAGCAGCCCAGCACTAATACTAACCACATGGCACCATGGAGATCTGGCTCTCTGTGTCCCCCTGGCAGCCGGCGAGCTCCTTGAGAGAAGGCGCCGGGTCTCATGCTGAATCTCAGGGCAGCCCGGCCACGGCCACGGAGGAGGAGCTCACAAAGTGTAACAAACATGACAGAGGGCATGGATGAACTTGGACCTGGCCTTTGGACCCACAGAATGCCAGAGCCACAGAGAACCTCGCACGTCACCTCGGGCCAGCCCCTCCTGCGTGCGGAGGTAGAACCAGAGTCCCACAAGACTCTGTCTCCGTGGACCCCAGCATCCCTCCCCCGCCCTCGACCCCAGAGGAAGCCTGTAGCCAAGCAGAGGCTATCTCTTTTGAAGAGTGCTGAGGACGGCACCGTCCACATCCCAGGGCAAGCAGGAGCTGGATGTACCGATTTTCAGGTGCTGGGCACCGTGCTCCGTGCTGGTGGATGTGTTCTCACCCAGTGCACTGCAGCTCCATTTCACAGATGGCGACTGTCCTTAGTCCTAGTTCCTGAACCGCCGGGAGGCTGGAGGCTCTGCAGTCAGCTCGCAGGAGAGTCAGGATGCCGAGTTGAGGCTCCCATCCTCCGGTACTGGGGCCCCTCATCACCGTCGAGCCACTCTCTTCCCAACGACTTATCTTCTGGGGTGCCTGGCTGGCTCAGTCGGTAGACCACGCGGCTCCTGACCTCAGGGTCATGAGTTCGAGCCCCACGATGGGCATGGAGCCTACTTTAAACATAAACAAACAGACCCACCAAAGATGTGTCTTCTGTGACGTTGGTGTCAGCCACGAAAACCACGTTTCCCTGAAGCATCTTTCCTGGAACCAGTTTGGCTTCTTGGGGCACTCACTGGGAGACCTCCACAGCAGCCTGTTGTCTAAGACCCTGTCACCACCACTTCAAATATGAAGACAATTTGCGCCTCCCTGTATCGGGGGGCCTGGGGTAACCCGCAGAGTCAGCTGCTGTGTTCTGAGACGTGCTCTCCAAAGGATACACAGGCCTTCTTTTGCTCCTTGCTTAGGCCAAGGGCCATTTTCTAAGAGGCCCCATGGGGCCAGTACGCTGTAGGGAGACACCGGAAGGGGATCTCAGCCAACCTGTAGCGGAAAATTACTGTATTCTGTCAAAAGTCTTTGCCCTTCCTGTTGTCCGGGAAGACGCCTCCTTGGATGAGCTGCGCCCCCTGAGCCAATCTGGAGGTGTGCTTTCGCAGACAGGGATCAACGGCACTGAAATTGGTGACCAGCGGGGAGCCTTCTGAGCTTTTCTGAAAAGGGGCTTGAAATTGGATAGAGGCGGTGCTTTGGTGGGGTGTGGACTCGGCCATAGTGTAGCCCATGGCTGGGGGAGGTGGGGTGGGAGGGGGTGGGGAGAGCACCGTGATGGGACAGGCGTGTGGAGGCAGCCCTGGGGGTGGAGGACGAAGGCCCGTGGGAGGAAGGAGCAGCCCTACTGGGGCAGTGGTCCCCGTGATGAAGGTGCCCTGGACGCAGCCAGGTCTCAGGGCCTGCAAGAGGCAGGTGGCCGCGGGCTTGGCTTGCGAAGAACACGTCTTCCAAGGGCCGAGTGGAAGGGGCTCATCTGGGAGCCAGTTAGTTTGAGAAAGGGGAGCAGGGGCGAGTGGGGTCTGGTGTTCATGGCGGCAGACGGAGCAGAAAGCAGTGAGACACTGGGGAAGGTGAGGGGCACGGGCAGAACCGGCGCGGGGCGGCCTGAGGGGCAGGCGGAGGGGAGCGACCAGCGAGCCAGCCAGCGACCAGCGAGCCCAGTGCTGTTGGGGTGGTGGGGGGAGCAGCACAGCCCCCAGCGGGACTGAGGCCGGGCGTGCCTTCTGCACCGGTGCGAGGTGTTGGATTCTAGAAGGTAGCTAGTGGGGTGCCTCGTTGTGTCTGTGAGAGCTGAAAGTCACCGTGAGGTCCTGCCGTCAAGGTGGGGAGCGCGAGAGGCTCAGTGTTCTTTGGCTTCCCTTGGAAAACAGCCCACTGCATTCCACTGAAACCCTCCCCCCTGCAAGGAAGGTGACCGGGCCTCAGTCCCACAGTGGGCGGGGTCACAGCCCCCTCCTCCCCTCAGTGAAGCTGAGGCCTAGAGAGGGGCTGCTGATGTGCCCCCGTCCCTTTCTCCCAATGTCCCCCCTGCACCTCCCTGTAGCCTGAGTGGCTCGGCCCTTGCTGGCTAGCCTTTCATTTGCAGATCATGATTTATTGGAAACAAAGCTGTAGCTTCTGAGTCCAAGTATAAACAGAAGATACTCATTTACGACTGTCTTTTTAGACAAAAAATGATGCATGTAAATTGTCAAGATTTAGGAGCAGCTCATTTGGAAAGCAGTGTTGCAGTTCTGCCAGTTGTTTTAGAATTAAACATCTAGCACCATGGGGTGCATTTTCTCTCAGTGTGGGGGGGTCAAGGGGTAGAGTTCTAACGTCTGGATCTAAGTACACCATGTGCACGGTCCTGGCATGTGGGAGAACAAGGCACCACCTCAGAAGACTTTCAGAGTATGCACAGCCCCCCTTTTCAAGTACCAGATGGCATGTGCTGGCCTTTATTTTTATCCTGGTGTCTTTATTTTCTTAAGATAACTATGACAAAACTAACCCATCTCCATTAAGGAAATATAAAAGGTCTATAAAATCTTTGAAAACACAGTAAAATTCACCCACAAACCCATTTTTTAAAATCTTTAAAAGGTTATGAACTAAAAATAAGTCTCCCTTCCTGCCCAGGTCCCATCCTGAAGAACCAACTGATAACATCCCAGTGCTTCTTATTCTGTGTGTGTGTGTGTGTGTGTGTATACAGTTGAAGCTCATGTATGTTTTATTACATAGCCTGTTTTTAAACTTATCATGGGTATCATAAATATGTTTCCAAGGTAGGACATGTAGTGCTACTTCCTTCTCTAAAGTGGCTGCACAGTAGCTCATCGCCATTCCTCAGATGGGAGCACTGACGTGGTTTTTAGGTTGGGGCTCCTGCAGGGGATTCTTCAGTGAATGTCTTTGTGCACATTCTTGACCCACGAGTGCTGGTGTGTGTGCCGGGTCACCTCAGCATTGGAATAATAAAGCTATAAGTCCTTTTTCGTAGAAACTGCCATATTTACCCTACAAGGCAAGATGGGAGTGTGTCTGTCCACATTCCCACCGACAATGATTCCATTGTTTTGTAAGTTTTGCCAGTCTGATAGTGTAGGGGGGAAAGGATGTATTTCAAATTGGATTTTTTTTCTTAGCAAGGTTGAACGTCTTTCCCTGGGTATGTTGACTCTCTGTATTCCCCTGCAAGTTGCTTGTTCATGGTGTATGCCCATTTTCCTGTCAGGTGGTGTGTTTTTTTCATTTATTTAGAGGAGGTCTTTATAATGTTATGAATATTAAACCTTTGTTTATTGTATGTTGCAAGTATTTTCTTCTAGCCTGACATTTAGTTCCTGATTTTGTTGTATTGTTTTTTGCTGCATGGAGTGAATGAGGGACACAGAACATGGTCTCATCTTTCCCTGCTGGTTCCAAGCTCTTGTGACAGACTTCCAGGGCTGGATACAATTCAGCAATGTCTTCAGGGCTTTTCAGCCCACTGCTACCCCCTGATGGTGTTGTTTCATTGGTGGTTGCTTTAGTTTGTTTCTTTTTGCTCTCTGTAGGATTTGCTGTTGTCAAGTCCATCAGCTGGTGGCTGACACTTGTTTCTTCCCATGTGCCTTTTTTTATCCTGTCTCCAGCTGATCACAAATTGCAGGTTCTCATCCTTCATGGCCTAAACAACGACACACCCCATGTGCTAGCATCCTGCATTAAAGGGAATAAAACAGGCGATGGGTTAGGCCCTGGCAGCCTGTTTCGAGAGCAGAGTACGCACACTGTAGTGAATGGTCTCGGGACATCTGTGAGGGAAGCACAGAAACCTCGTTCTGGTTGCTAAGATGATAGTGAGAACTTTCCAGATGGATGAGGCGTGTGTAGGTTTTTGCCTTACATGCGAGACCCCCTGATGGCACGGGTGCTCAGAGCCCAGACGTCGGTGTAACCACACCAGAGTCACCATGACACCACGTGAAACCTCCTCCCCCCCCCGTGCCATCCAGAGCCATCCGTCCCCAGGGCCTGCCAGTCCCACCAGACAGACACACCCAATGCTCGCCAGTCCTTGTCGATAAAGCCTTCCCCAGGGTTCCACCAACCTCCCAGGCACCTTATTGGCATCCTGTCATGGTTACTATTACACCTGGTTTGCATCTGCTTTCCCTGCTTCTGCGGTGCACCTGGAGGGCAAGGACCATGTCGTGCGCATTTCTGCGGTATATAAACTGCGGGCACGGGGCTTAGAGCATAGGAGGGAGCTGGCGAGTATTTGGTACCTAAGTCTCTCTTTGCATCTCCTGATCACGCACCCTGCAGCACCAATCTGGGAGGCTCCCAGATTTGCCAATATCACTGTTTAACATTTTTATTTAATCATTATTGTTGAAAGAATGTATGCAACTTTATAACAAAACACTAAGTAAGAAAACAGAAATGGCAAATTGGTTTTGTTTTATGGCCCATTCTGATGAACTATTTTGGGTCTGCTTCTCTAATGAGTGGGGAAAAGCCCATGCTCAATTCGTGATGCTTGTGAGGGACACAGGAGGGCACTGTCTCAGCTCATGTGCAGCGTCTGTGTCATGGCTGACCCACTAGGAAGGGCAAAAGCAGACACAGAGTACCCATGGAAGGCACTATAGGCTGAACGATGTTTTCCCAAAATTCATAGATTGAAGTCCTAAGCCCCAATATTTCAGAATTTGACCTCTTTGGATATAGAGTCCTTGCAGATGTAATTAGTTAAGTGAAAAAGAGGTCATACTGAAACATGCTGGGTTCCTGATCCCGTATAACTGGTATCCTTATAAAAGGGCAAATCAACTATTGGTATAAAGGAATCTATCCTGAGTAACTTCTGGTGAAGGATAGAGATCAAATGAAACCCTAATTACAAACTATTTTGTAATTAGCAACCATGGCCCCACAACATCTCGAGACTTGGGGCACATGGCTAAAACAGGGTTTAAAGAGAGCTGTGTCTCGAAATGCTTTCATTATTAAATGTGGGAAAATTAGGAATTTAACTTAAAAATTGGGAATTTAATTTATGCAAGTAGAATTTATTTGACCTATGAGCAAGGAAAAGAAAACAAAGTGTCGTGTGCAGACTAAGAAGATGCAGTTAATGAAGAAGGAAAAATGAAAAAATCTTATTTGGAAACAAAAGTATTGCCCTAATGATGCATGGTTCTTCATGAAGACTTGTAAAGGAGGAAACCTCTGACAATCTAATTCTAATTTTAAAAAAAGAAGAAGAAAAATAAATGCATGTTAAGAATGAAGAGATTTTTTCAGAGAATATGTAAAAACTCAGGAACAAACTATGGATAATTGAGATTTATGCATGTTAAGATTTTTAGGAAGAAACTAATTTCCGGGAAAATATGTAACCAGATTTGAATAAAGAAAAGAAAAAAAAATAAAAGGTAGATTAAAAAAATTGTAAAAACTGGCAAAGAATTGCTCTCTACGGGGTACCAGGCCTGGAGGTTTTATGGGCAAATTATTTAAACACTTGCAGAGTAGAGGAAGATATGGAAAGTGTGCTTTGTTTGTTCAAGTTAGTACGACTTTGGTACAAAAACTGCTAAGAGTATATTGAAAAAAAAAAAACAACCCAAAACTGTGAACTGAATTTCATTTGTCAGTGTAAGACACTAAATACAAGTGTTAGCAAACCAAATGAATGGTTTCACATAATGATTGCAAGACTAAGTGGCTTAACATTAGAAAATCTGTTAATGTAATTAATTAACCAAAGGAGAAAGCCTGTGTGACAAAAATTCATTTCAGTTAGTAAACTTTAAACATAAATATCTTTATAAACTAATAATAGAACTGGATTTCCTTAACAGAGACAGAAGGAATGCTGGAGCCGCCCATCAGCACCTGACGGAATGGGGACCGTTGGTCGTTGGTTGGGTCGGGTCTCCGCTGGGGGCGGGGGGAGGGGTAAGGCTCGCTCTCACACTCACGCACCAACACTGTGTCACTTCTACCCACGGCCGTAAAGCCATAAAGAGGAGGGAAGGAAGAGAGGAAAGAACAGGACGATGAAGTTACCATTTCATGAACAGTTTGCAGATGATGCGACGATCTCTCTGAAAAACCGGATCCAATCCGTGGAAGGTCTTCCCGGAGACTAAGAGCCATTTAGAAATTAAAAGAAGAAAATGAAGAAGAAAGAAAGAAAAGAAAAAAAAATCACAATATGAAACATACCCTTTTGGAGAGCAATGTTGCAGCATATGTGTTAAAAATATTAACATGAGGGGTACCTGGGTGGCTCTGTCTGGGTGTCGTTAAGTGTCTGCCTTCAGCTCAGGTCATGATCCCAGGGTCCTGGGATCCAGCCCCGCATTGGGCTCCCTGCACAGCGGGAGGCCTGCTTCTCCCTCTGCTGCTGCTCCCCCTGCTTGTGCGTGTGCTCTCTCTTTAAAACAAACAAATATATATATATATATATATATAAACTTGAAATATATAAGAGCGCTTGAACTGCAGAATAATGTTGAGGGGCACGTGGGAGCCATTTATCTGGAGCATCAGGCATGGTCTTTGATATGAAGCTTTAACATTACAGACATTTTAGTTCATGCCAAGCCCGTGTGCAGATTTGCTACCATTTCAGTAATTGTGCCACTGACATTTCTTTCAAGTGAAAGTTAATTCTGAAATTCATATGGGCCAATAAATATAAAAATAGCCAACAAAATCCTGATAAGCAGAGTACTGAGGAAAAATTGCCATACCAAACCTGAAAATGTGTATGTTAAAGCCTGAATAATTAAAATGTGATAAATTGAACTTAAAAGTCAAATTATTGAACCAAAGACCTACAAGAGACCCAAGTCTCTTTAGAAATGTGCTGTGTGATGAAGGAAGCATTTCAGTTAGTGGGAAAAGGAAAAAATTAGTCAGCAGTACATCATTTGAGGACAGCTGACTAATCGTTTGGGAAAACATGAAGTCAAACATATCAAAATAAATTTCAGATTTATTAAAGATAAATATGAAACTTTGAAACTACTCCTTGAAAATGTGGGTGAATATTTTCCATAACTGTAGGGTAGAGGTCATTTCAGAGAATGAACCCCAAAGGCAGGAACCAGAGAGTAAAAACAGTTTGGATTCTATGTACTTTAATCATATTCTATATAAAAACAAACAGAGAAAATACTTTATAGGAAACACACTTAGTAAGAAACTTGCCTGGGACCCATATATTCTTACTATGTAAGGAGAGTTTCAAAATTCGTGAGGGAAAAACCCCAGACAGATCTTTTGTACAGCAAATGCCTTCCCAGGCTGTCCATAAAGGAACAAATGGAAAACAAGTCTGAATTGGGTGAAATAAAAGAAAGGCAAATATAACGGATAGTCAGGTACCATATATGTTCTTCAAACCAGCGATTTCCCTTCCAGGAATTTGATAAGAAGGAAGCCCTCGTTACGTTCAGAGACTTTTCTGGAAGGATGTGTATGGTTGCACTACTGAGGCGAGCAGTGAGCTGGGGCACCACGTGTGGAGAACCATAGAGATGGGTCGGATGAAGGACGGTGCATCCGTAGGAAGAAAACGTGAAAGACAGATGTTCAAACACGTTGAAAGATTTTCCCAGCAAGTTCTACAGTTTCCAAAGCAGGTTACGAAACAATATAAGGGGGGAAAAAAGCATCTCATTATATATATAGACACACAGTAAAGGGCATAAAGAGTATTAACATAATTAAAGTTAATTTTAACACTTTTCTTTTATTTTTCTAATTTCAACACTTACTCCAGAAAGACTGGACAGATGTATACCGAAATGTTGCCTTTGGTATACATATTTTTTTCTTTTAAGATTTTATTTATTTATTTGACAGAGATCACAAGTAGGCAGAGAAGCAGGCAGAAAGAGAGGGGGAAGCAGGCTCCCTGCTGAGCAGAGAGCCTGTTGCGGGGCTCGATCCCAGGGTCCTGGGATCATGACCTGAGCCAAAGGCAGGGGCTTTAACCCACTGAGCCACACAGGAGCCTCTATATGTGTGTGTGTGTGTGTATATATATATATTTTTTTTTTTTTTTTGATGGGACTTTGGAATAGCTTCTTACTCCCTTCAATGCCACCTCTTTTTTTCCCCAAAATCATTTTTTAACCAGTTTTGTTGAGATATAATGAACACATCTTCAAATCTTCAGTAAACCTGAACTTCCTTAAAGGACCGAGTTCTTTACATGCCTCCATCACCCACTTTGAGCGTTTCGTTATTTGGATTTTGGTGCACCAAGATAGTTTTGCAGCTGTCAACAAAATTAGTTTTAGGATACTTCTGTCACCGCAATAAGGAACTCCATACACAACAATGGCTAGTCCCCTTCCTCCCCAAGTTCTAGGCACCTGCTTTCCATATCTATGGGCGGGCATCGTCTGAACATTTCCTATAGACTCATGGGGTGTGTGATCTTTCGTGTCTGCCTTTTTTCCCTCCCTGCAATGCTGTCAAGGTTCTCCCATGCTGTAGCACGAGTCACACTCCCTATTTGTGACTGGAGACCATTCCATTGTATGGAGTTACCCATTTTGCTCATCCACTCATCAGTGGGTTTTAGATGTTAGGGTTGTTTCCACTTTGGGGGGCTATTGTGAATAGAGCTGCCGTGAGCATTCCTGTACAGGTTTTGGTTTTGTGTGGGCAGATGTTTTTATTTCTCTTGGATGTACCACTTGGGGTGGAATGGCTGGGTCATATGGTGGGCCAGTGGTTAGCCTCATGACGGAGCTGCCAGACTGTTTTCCAGAGCCCTGGCGCCATTTTACATTCCTGCCAGTGATGTACGGAGCTCCAATTTCTCCACGTCTTTACCAACACTTGTTATTGCATGTTTTTCCTGTTGGAGTCATCGTGAGAGGTGTGAGGTGGTATCTCACTGTGGTTTTGATTTGCATTTCTTAGTGATTCATGATGCTGAGCATCTTTCCATGTGCTTATTAGTCATCTGTGTATCTTTTTTGGAGTAACATTCAGATCCTTTGCTCATTTTTACTTGGGAATATCTGTCTTTTTATTGCTGGGGCCTAAGTCAAAACTGTGTTTAGAGATCATGTATTACTTGAGAGTACTACACAAAGGATGCTTGAAAAATAAAGGAAATCCAGACATCCAGCTGATAACCTAAAGATCGCCAGGTACCACCCAGCCAGAGGCGGTGGGTCGGAATGGAGTGTGATCCTCATTCTTTCCTCCTGCTGACGCCCGTGCCCACCCCTTCTTCCCGCCACTCCTCTGCAGCTGCCTCCCACGTTCCCCAGCACTTAGATCTGGGCAGCGGCTCGCCAGGGGTGTGTCGAGGCCACCTAGACAGACATGTCCTCTAGCCTCATCCCATTCCTGGAGAAGTGGAGCCCAGTGTCCTGAGAGACACTGTGAGGTGTTGGGCAGCATGGAAGGCGCTTACCTCCCTACAACTGTCATAACCAACTGCAGATGCTCAAAACCTTGCACCGTGAGCGACCGGATGCCAGGCCCTACTGCCCAGAGCAGAAGACTCTTTCCTGACCAAAGAACACGGAGTATTGTTGTAACCAAGTCCCACCCACCCACAGCACTGGTTTTCTTTTCTTTTTTTTTTTAAATACTTTGTTTTTAAGTCATCTCTACATCCAACATGGGGCTCGAACTCACAACCCTGATATCAAGAGTTGCAGGCAGCCCCGACGGAGGCAGCCAGATGACCCCATCAAGCACTAGTTATCAGTGCTGAGTAACCATCACCCATTTCTCCTTTTAGCCCCTGTAAAGGAAGTATTTCCATAACCGGAAATGCCCCCTTACACCTCTTCCTGAGATTTCCTTTGTAGCTCGATTTACAAATTTTGCAATTGTGTAAATGAGTCATGGGCATCTCATCTTCCTTGAGCTCCTCTGCCCCGTGCACAGATACCCAGGCGCCGGTCCCCAGGAAGTTATCGGAGGCGTCAGGCAGAGAGGGGAGCCAGGCAGGAGTGGGCACCGGCTAATTCACTCACTTCCTTGCAGACCTCGAGTGGGCCTTGTGGATCTGCATTTTGGGTTCACAGATGAACATCCGGGATGCTCTTGCCCCTTTGCTGCCCACCTTGGGCATGTCGCTGACGCTGGCTTTTCTCATTCCAGGAATGACTATCCCCGAGGAGGACGCTGAGGTGGGGCAGGGCAGCAAGTACTGCCTCGTGGCCATCGGAAGACTCCAGGTGAGGGCGAGGGCACGGTTCTCTGCAGGGCCAGAGAGGGGCTTGCGATTCCAGGGAGCAGGTGCATGTGGCTCTGCCCACTCTGACCCCCGGGTGCCCAGTGTTCTCTGGCTTCTGGTCCCTGTCTGCACAGGGGTGAGGCTGGATCTGGGAGAGCACAGGGAAACAGGTGGTGAACCATGGAGTCCTTGCTATAGAGGGCCCCACTCAGTCCAGCCACAGCAGAGTCAGCCTCTGCTCCCAGGGCAGTGGGCTGATCACCTTGAACGCTTCCCCAAGGTCCTCAAGATGAAGCACTAAGTCCTCTCCAGCCTCATCCCTCCCGTCCCCCTCGTGCTTGATTCCCACGCTCCTGTAAGCCTTTTCCGCAGACCCACAGGCTCCTCCCCCGCCTGTGGGCCCTGCGGGCTGTTTCAGCTCCCTGCGGGCTGTTTCAGCTGTCTGCTGTTCCCTGTTCCCTTTCTTCCCCCCACCCCACCCTTCACTCGTATTTATGCCTCCTCCAAGGTCTCGCTGGGGGGACGCCTTTATCCACGTCGTCAAAATCAGTCGTTCCCTCTTCCCTGCACTTCCTGCAATGAGCTCACCCGTTGGCTTTCCTTCCTTATAGCCCGTCTTCTTAGCGGAGGGTGTGCCCCTTCCCTGGAAGCTCTCCTCTCAAAAGCCACGTGGGAAACGTGACTTTTTAATCTCGTGAAAATGAAATGTGCCGCATCATGTCGGTGCAGCCCATGGGCTCGGTGTCTGGCGCACACGGTAGCCACTCAGTGGGCTGGACCCCTCCGCGTTTGCCCTGTGGCCCCGCCAGCCCTTCCCCTGCTGGTGGTGTGTGCCCAGAGCACACTAGCCTGTCGTGCTTTTGGGTCCTAGTTCCTTCCACCCTCAGACAAATGAATAAGAGGTTTCATTAGCATGTGATAAGCATGGCTTATTCCGTACAGGTGGGTGAAGTGCATTCGCTCTGCAAATGTCTGCTTTGCGATTTCGTTGACCAGTTCCTCAGGCTCCTCAGTAAGGGGACAGTGGGAGGAGGGAAGGGTGTTAGCGTCCCCAAGCACCAGCAACGTGCCAGGCGTTGTGCCGGGGTTTGGTGTGCAGAATCTCACCCCACCCTCTGAGATACACGGTTTGGATTCCCACTGCCTAATAAGGACACGGGCCCCCCGCAGTGCAAAGCAGCGCATGGTGGCTGTTAGTGGGAGGTGTGGCCAGTGCGCTTTGAACACTGGGGCTGGGATCTGTGACAGACACCACGTGGATTCTTCCCATCCTCTCTCGTGCCCCCCCGTCTCTGTCTCCATCAGAAGCATCTCAGTGTGGCTGTCCCCTTTCCAGGTGACCAGCTCTCCCGTGTGCATGGACATGACTGGGATGTCAGTGCCCACGGAGTTCTTATCTCGGCATAACTCCGACGGGATCATCACGTTCGTGGACCCGAGATGCATCAGCGTAATCGGCTACCAACCCCAGGTAGGCGGTTCTCAGCCCATGGCAGTCAGCTAGAGGTTTAGCTTCACTTGAGATGCACTTGTCTCATATGTGCGAGAGCCAGCGGCGTAAAAATCCAGCTTGCTGCCTGGAGACAGCTCTGTCCTTCCAAGGCAAGAAAGGCGTTAACTCTTACCATCAACTCTTCCGTTTTCTCCTAACCTTTCCTCCCGTCTCTCTGGTTGTTCACAAACCAGAGTTAAGATGCTTCGTGGGAATCGCTGAACTTAGATGAACAGCAGACGGGACATCTCCTTCTTGCAAACCTCAAAAACGAGATTAATGTGAAGGGCTCTGAAACGTCTTGAAAGATGTTCACTCATTTTTGCCTAATCCCTTGTTTCTCACATGTGTTTGGAACTTGTGTCTAGGGGTATAGTTTCAGATCTCTGTTCCGGACCTTTTTCTTTTTTTTTTAAAGTCAGCATCATAAGAAACACCAGAAGGCAGGAGAAATTAATCTAAATTAAAATAAACCAAAGAGAAGTGCATCTGGGTGGCTCAGTGGGTTAAGCTTCTGCCTTCGGCTGTCATGATTTCAGGGTCCTGGGATCAAGTCCCACGTCGGACTCTCTGCTGGGTGGGGAATCTGCTTCTCCCTCTGCCCGCCACTCCCCCTGCCGTGTGTGCGCACGCACTCACTCTCTCTCTTTCTCTGTCAGATAAAAACCTAAAATCTTAAAAAAATAATAAACCACAGAGAACATCACCATATGTGTTGTGAGAGCTTTCAGCAGGCCCCGGGGCTGAGGACAGGTAGCCAGAGGGGACATTTGGAAGATAATCGAAGGAAGGTTAATATGTGTGGAATATTGGGTGATTGAATAGAACAATTATTTATTTATTTATTTATTTATTTTTAGGTGTCATATGGAATGTTAAGGTTTTGCAGGATGTTCTTTTTTTTGAGATACACACTTTGGAGACGGGTGTCCTACTGTCTCCTTCTTCCAAATGATTCAGAAAGAGGTTTTTCAGTGTGTCTGTAGATACAAAAGATTTTTCATTTGTGTACACCTCCGTGGCTTTCATTTACATATATTCTTATTCACACACATCCGAAAGATAGTCAAATGCAGAGGCGACCATCTAGGGATGGGATATTCAGGGTTTTTCATATGATCCTTTCAGCTTTTACATAGATTCAAATTTCTCCCAAAATAAAAAAAAATAAAAAATAAAACCTTTAAAAAAAGAAAGAAAGGAAGGAAAAGATCTCTGTTCTGAGGAACAAAGCTGGGACACGTTG
The DNA here is from genome assembly GCF_022355385.1 of Mustela nigripes. NCBI lineage: Eukaryota > Metazoa > Chordata > Mammalia > Carnivora > Mustelidae > Mustela > Mustela nigripes. The sequence goes on from NC_081569.1 coordinate 1,677,630, forward strand.
ACGTGGGCACTTCAAGAACACGTATTATCTGAGAGCTAGAAACAGTCCAGGGGCGCCCTGCTGGCTCTGTCCAAAGAGTGTGCAGCTCTTGATGTCAGGGTGGTGAGTTCAAGCCCCGTGTTGGGTTAGAGACTACTTAAATAAATAAACTTTCAATAAAGAAGAGACCTAGAGACAGTCCAACTTGAAATAGGGAACCCTGCGAGTAATTGTACATCTCGAGTTTGATGCAAACTTGAGATTGTTGGAAGGAGTGAGGGGGACACGGGTTCCAAAGTCGCCGTCGCCTCGGCCGGTGCTGCTTCCAGATTCGTTTATGCAGCAGCACCCCCGAGCGTCAAGACGCTCCTTGGTGCGCAGACAAGACCTGCTGCCCACGTCCGTGTCCGCCCCCGTGGAAGCTGTCGGGGGTTTGGGTTCTGGCCAACAAGGTCATTTTTCTCCTTGGCTGCCTGAGACTCATCCACGGGACCCCTTTCCCGTCCCCCGCGTGGAGCCCTGCGACGGTTTATCTGAGTCTGGCTGGTTTTTGTTCTGGGCTCATGCCAGGTGCTCTGAGTAAGAAGCGGGTGATGGTCAGTGCGGTTACCGTGGGGTCCCAGCACCTGTCCGTCCCCGAGAGCGTCCGTGGCCGCATTTCAGCAACTGCAGGCCTGTCTGTCCTCGTGCTAGTGTTTGCGTCCTTGTGTTTATTATAGTACGTTTGTTGCGGTTTGCCTCTCGAAGGCAAATGGAAACGAAATCACCCTCCGGCGGTGCTGGTCCAGGGCCCTGGCGAGATCGGAGTGGGCGGGAGCGCCCAGGACGGCAGGCGGGCATCGAAGCCAGCCCCTCACCGCCCCAGGGACATCCTGCGCGCTGGGGGACCGAGGGACGTGGGGCGAAGGGGGTCCAAGGACGCGGCCGTCCAATGGCAACGCATCCGCCGAGGGAATCACGGCGTCTCATGGCATGTCTCTTTCTTCAGGATCTTCTAGGGAAGGACATTCTGGAATTCTGCCACTCCGAGGACCAGAGCCACCTGCGCGAGAGCTTTCAGCAGGTACCGCCAGCGCTTGCCGACGGCTACTGCGGCACCGGGGGCCTGGGCAGGTGGCCAGGGGGACACACCAGGCAGGCTGCAGGGGGCTACCCTAGGCTTCGGTCAGGGGCCTGGCTGCCGGGACTCCCAGTTGAGGGGGAGGGGGGACCCACTGGGAAGCTGTGCCTGTGTCCAAAGGGCAGATGATGGGGAGGTCAGGGGTGTGGGGAGGAAGCAGGGAGAGTCTCCCAGGGGAAGGAACTGGGGACAGGAGGAGCCCGCCCCTGACAGAGCATTCCAGATGGGTGCCCGGCCCCCAGAGAGGCGGAAGAATGTGGCCTATTGGGGACTCGCATGTAGCCCCTTGGTCTGGAGTGACACTTGCCACCAGTCATGGGGGGACCCACGGTAGAGGCTGCTGAGCCCCCCGGGGGGGGCAGACGCTCTCCCCTCGTCGTTTCCGGGAGGGCTCCGCCGAGGACCGTGAGCTGAGCAGTGGGTCTGAGACAGCGCGGGTACACGGGGAGCAGGTGTGGGAACCCTGAGAACAGAGGCGCCGTGGGGAGCTGGGGACGGTCCAGGGAGGAGAGGACAGGTGGGGCGCAGCCTGAGGTGACCCCTGTAGGCTTGGTGGCACTCGGGGCGGACAGCGAAGGGGAGCTGGGAGGGAGACCGCCTGTCACTGAGTCGTTCAGTGTCACCCCGTCTCCACCGTGATGCCCGGCGCTGAGCACCTGCTCTGTGTTGTGCTTGCGCCCCACAGACACCTGTGTGCGTCCCGCGGGCTTGTCCTGGGGGTGGGGGGACGTTGCCACTGCGTCTCAGGAGAGAAAGCGGAGCCTCGGGGACGTAGGAGTGCCTAAGACCACACGGTGGGCGCGTGAGGACCGGGAGTCTGAGGGCCTGTCGCCTCCTGGGCCCACGCTCGGCCGTGACGGCAGAGAACGAGTTCCTCCTCTGAGACCTTGGGGGGCTCACAGGAGCCCAGGAAAGAGAGGACTCGGCTGTGTTCTAGGACGCGGGCCTTGGAGATCGGTTCTAGGAGGGACTAATAGTCTCTCAGGCGTCTGATGGGACAGGCCCTCGCTGGCAGCTCCCCTCGACATCTGCTCCGTTCACGCCCCGTGTTGGGGGTCTCGGAGCCCCCGCCTGCCCCTTGGGCTCGGTCCTTGCCTGCCTTCTCTCCCCTTCTCCGGGGACAGCACAGACGGGCACTGACGTTCCGCTCCTGCCACACCTGCTCCGAGCACCCGCGGCCTCCAGAGGCTTGCCCGTCCCGTCCATGTCTCCCTGCTCCCCCCGTGTCCCCCTCGTGCCCCCCGTACCCCCTACTTCCGCGGGCCCAGAGCTGAGACCCAGTTGGCCCCCTCCTCTGGTCTTGCTGCCCCCGTGCAGCCCTCACGTCCTCTTCCCCGCAAAAGGCATGTGCTGCCGGCCCCTTCTCCCTGTGCTCCTTCCCACCAACCTTGACCAGGCCGCCCCCTCTCATCTTCAACAGCGCGGCGGTGTCCTTGCCGGGCTCCCTACTTGGCTCCTGCCCACCCCACGTGATTTGGGAGACACAGATTCAGCTCTGCCACATCTTTGCGTAAACATGCCCACGGCTTCCCAGTGCCCCTGGAATCTGATCCAAGCTTTGTACCACGGCTGCCAGTCCAAGGTGACCCTTGCTGCACGTGTGTTACCCACACTCGTTCGTGGCTCATGGTCACGTGGGTCTTCTGGGGCCTTGAGCACATCATGCTATTTCCAACCTCAGGGCCTTTGCACATGTTCCTCTGTGCAAAGAGTGCGGTCCCCCCACTCTTCCCAGGACCGATGTCTTCTTATTGATCAGGTTTTAACTCCAGCCCTCTCAGAGTTGCCGTCAATGGCCATGCTAGTAAGGAAAGCCCCCACCCACCTTCTCACCCTCCTGTTCTCCCTACAGAACAGTTCCAGCTGGTAATTGTTTCTCCGCTGATTTCCCTTTCCCCCCATCCTGTCTACTGACACATCAGCTCCCTGCGGACAGGTCCCACGTCTGGTGCCCACGCCGCATGTGCTCGTGGGTGAGCGGCCCGGGACAACGCAGTCCAAGTGGACGGCGACTTTCATTCTGGAACAGTGTGAACAGAGAACCGTGAAGCACGGCCAGAGTGCGTCCTTCATGCCTCGTCTTTGCCAGTGCGTGGAGATTTTACTACGTGGTGGCCTGGGTCGGCTTCCCTCTTCTGGGTCTGTGGGAACAAAGCTCTGGCAATGAGCGTCCTTCCGCGGCCAGCGACCAGGCAGAACTCTGGTCCACACGGTCTCAGGTGGTCCTCTGCGCTCACCATCCGTCGTCAGCCCCACTCTTCACGGTGGACGGTGGGATGCAGAGAGTTTCAGTCACCTGCCCAGAGACCCTCAGCAGGGCATTAACAGAGCGAGGGCCAGAGCTGCCCGCTTCTAGCATGTTCTCCCGTCGCCATGCACACAGGCCTCTGCGTTGGACTGCACAGCGACGCCAGCAGAAGCTGGGTGGTTCTGGACAGAAACAGGAGGAAGGTTACCCCCGATCCCGCGGCACCGGCTCACAGACCTCTCACCCCAGGGCGCGGCCAGCCCACGGCAGGCGGGACATGGAGCCGGAGCCGCGCCTGAGAACCGGGGGCCCCGTGGTCACAGCGCTCAGCGGGCAGGGGCCAGGCGGCCACAGAGACATCCTGGAGCACCATCCTCAGCCCCTCGTGTGTGTTCTTTGGGCCCCAGCCACTGGGGGACGAATGTTGATAGAGGGAAGTGGCTTGTTTTTGCAGAAGCGGCAAAGGAGCTGTGTCAACCCGGAGTCCGCCTTGGAACTCTCTGGATTGAAACCAGAGCATTTGCGTGGCCCGGACGTGAGACCCTCAGAGTGCCGTCAAGTTCCTGAGGAATTTGGGTTGGGTGGGGTGGCCTGTGCCCAGGCGGGGGACACGAGTCTGCCCTTGGCTCACTCTCGGACCCTCGCCGGCTTACATTTCTTTTGGCAGCCGCGTGGAAGGGTGGGACCCAGCCAGACCCAGACCCAGGAGGGCATGATGGAGGGACCCGGGTGCGGCCCCGCCCCTCCCCAGCCTCTGGCCTCCGCACGCCCCCGGCTCCCGCGCACAGAATGTGTGCCTCCTGCCAGGGTGCCTCACTCGCCGACCACGTCCCCACATCGAGCCCTCCGGGGACTTCTGCCCCCTCCGTGAGGAACCCTCTCTGGACCCCGTGATGTCCTCTTGATGGTGTGGCTCTGAGCTGGGGCTCAGCCTGCTGTGTCTGGGCTCCTCTTTGGCCAAAGGTGCTCCTGGAGATGGTGGGCCGTGGGGTCTGGCGATCCAGATCCCGGTCCTGCCTCGGGCACGGCTTAGTCAGGAGGCCTTGGCGGCACATTTAACTCCATCAGGGCTCAGATGCCAGACGCGCACAGTGCCCTAGGGAGGCCCACACGAGGTGACCTGGGTCACATGCTGAGCGGGAACCGGGCCCTGGGAGGGTGCGGGGCTGCTGCTCCCTCCCGCTGCTCCTTCTCCCGCCTGAGGGCCCAGCTTCGTGCACAGACGGCGTCTTGGCAAGTGTCTGCCACTTGGAAGCTAAGGGTCCCCACGGTCTCAAGTGTCCCATGAGGACAGACGCTTGTGTGTGGCATCTTCAGGGAGCCCAAGGACACAGGTCTCAGAGGGAGCAAGGTGACCACCGGTTTTCCCTGTGTCTTGTCCCACAGGACCCCCTCAGAAATGGTGACCTCAGGGGCATGTGACCTAGAGCAGGGGTCCTGGGAGGAAAGGGCCAGCTTCCTGCTGTGACCGCACCCCTGCCGCCAGGCGTGGCCACTGGCCTCCGGGCCTCGCCTCACCCAGTGTGTGTGTCCCTCTGGGCGCTGGTCTGGTTTCCTTATCACTCTGGCTCTCCGCCAGGGAGTCCAAGCTCCAGGTTTCATTCCGTCCGGTTTCCCCAGGGGCTCTGCCGAAAGAGGGTGGGCGCCCAGGCTGCATCAGCCCTGCTCATGGGGCCAGAAGCCCTGTCGAGAATTCAGAAACGGTGCTCCATGGGTCTCCTTCATGCCGAGCTTGGGGCTGAGGGCATGGGGAGGGGGACAGGACTCAGGTGACCAAGAGGTCTCTCCCTGTCCCTGTCCCTAGGCTGTCCACAGATATTCAGCCGGAAATAAACTACAAGTCATGGAGTTAAGGAGGAGAGATGGGCCCTCCCTGACCCTGCGGCCAGGGCCCTGTTCTTATCTCTGATCACACTTTGGACTCATGGTCAGTCAGCCCAGGTGCCCCAAGCCCAGAGCCTTCTCTGTTCTGAGCAACCCCAGGATCTGGAGAACACAGGCCTGCGGAGAGGAGAGACCCGCCGCCTTGCTTTGCCCCAGGACTCTGCTCACACCCAAGCCTCCGCCCACCCACCAGTCATTCGTAGCTGCTCCTGTTTCTGCTGCAGCCTGGAGAGCTGCCGCCCGAATGTGCCTTCTGGCCCTGTGGGTGCTCCGTGCACACCCCGGCGGCCCCTGGGCATGCACACCCATAGCTCGGCATCTTCTTGTGCCTGGATCGTGTGTGTCTGCCAGGAGAACAGGGCAGGCAAAACACACTGTAGTTTGGAAGCAAAGACCTTGGTTCCTTCCCAGCTTCCCCAGCAGCGTTGTCGGATCTCGGGCAGCTTAGTTACTTTCTCTAGGAGTTGGTATTAAACCTTTGTAAACAGTCACACCCGGGTGAGGATGGACGTTGGGAAGCAGGTTGGAAGCCCTGCTGTGGCATAGACTCGGGCTTATGGACAAGAGGGAGGAAGCAGCAAGTGCCCCGATACAATGTAACCACGCACCTAATGTGGGCGGCGGAGGAGTGGGCGCTGCTGGAATCAGACCAGAGCAGCCTCGCCGCCCGGGCAGAGAGGGGGGCACTCAGCAGATAGAGCGTCATGAACCATTTGAAAAAGCTGAGAGGTCCGGGGACAAGGCGGGTGTCGCTGAGCTGGTGGCAGAGCGCGGGCTGCAGAGATGGAGGAGCGCCCCAGCCACACCCGTTCCCCGCCCCCGTCCTGCCGGCCCCACCACGCGCCCGTTCTGAGCCCCCAGGGGCTTCCCCGCCGCCGGGCACTGACCTCCTCCCACCGGTGTCTCCGCAGGTGGTGAAGCTCAAGGGCCAGGTGCTGTCGGTCATGTACCGGCTGCGCACCAAGACACGCGAGTGGATGCTGATTCGCACCAGCAGCTTCACGTTCCAGAACCCCTACTCCGACGAGATGGAGTACGTCATCTGCACCAACACCAACGTCAAGTACGTGCTTGCCGTGCCCCCGGCCAGGTCTGGGCGCCTTTCCTGAGTCCGGGGCTGGAGCTCCCTCTCCGCATGGGCTCCGGCGCCCCCACAGCCGGTGGCCCCCGCGGGACCTGCAGAGCAGGCCTGGGGCTGAGGGGGGCTGCGTCACAGCTTCCCCTCTCTTGCCTTGCCACGCTCCTGCCCCTGCTTCCCAAGCCCGAGGGACGGCCCCCATGGCTGCCCCACCCCCCAGCCTCGATGCAGGTGTCCTGCTTGCTGGGCCTGGCTGGGCCCCCGGCACGCAGGGCCCGGCATGGCCGAGCCAGGTGCCCTCCGGCTACAGGCATCCCTGCTGCGAGGGCCTGATCTTGGCCCTTTGGAAGCAGGGTCGGGGAGCAAGGCCGGGGCTGCAGCAGCCCCAGGGTCTGGGGGGTGGCAACGTAGGGACACACAGGCCCCCTGCCGCTCAGTCATCCACACGTTCCTCCGGCTCCAGGCCCCGTGGTGCCAGCTCACCGCTTCCACCCGTGTGCCCGCATGTTCGCCCAGAGCCTGGGCTCCAGGCTCGACCCCGCTTCCTGTGACCCGGAGTTGTGTCGGGTCACCTCTCAGAGCTCACTGTCCTGTCTGTGCAAAGGGGTGTGGCAGTGCTTCCGTGGGGCGGCCGTGAGGCCGGAGGTCAGGCTCCCAGCTACAGGCAGGTCACGCTTCCTCCCGTGATTTGTTGTCGAGGGACACAAGGGCAAAGAGCCAGCATGATCAAAGGCAAAACAATGTCCAAGGCTACGGAGCTGGTGTCAGGGCCCCCCACGTGCCGGGGCGTGAGAGGAGCTGCTGTCAAACTTCCTCGGTGCCCACGTGGGTCAGTGACATTGCTGTCCTGTGTCCTCCCAGGCCAAACTCTGACAGATGCCACCCCTGCCATCTCCTCTCCTCTTCCGACAGCCGTCCCGGTGATGGTGCCCGGTTGGTGACCACAACCTGCCGGCTTGCTCAGGGCTCTGGCCCCATTGAGTCTCTCAGCTGCCTGGATTGGGGCGTCCCCCTCAGGGGTGCCCCTGCTCTGGCCTCGTCCCCGGGCAGTCTCACCCTGTGTCTCAGCCTCAGCCCTGCTCCTGGCCCACAAGGCCCCGAGCTGGACAGTCCGGTCCACTCATGCGAGGCTCCTCGGCACGGCTGTCCTGGGTTTTGATGCCGGCCCCCGCTGGACGGGTCGCTGTGTCGTCCGAGGCTCAGGTGCCTTGTCTGGAAAGTGGGGAGAATAGCCTGGTGCCCGGGTCCTGCATGTGGACGGTGCGTGTGAAGCCGTGGGGGGGATGGCAGGCCCGGGGCTGGACCTGGCGTGTGGGGCCGGCCGCGGCTGACTGGAACCGTGTCGGTGCGCAGAGTAGCACCTGCCACCGTGTCCCGGTTCGCTCCTCCCGGGCCACCCCTACCCGCTGTAGGCTCTGGAGGTGCACTTGCTTCTTCAGGCTCCGCGCAGATCGTCCTGCCTCCTCCTGGTGGCAGGAATGAGGGTCCCCGGAGCCGATCGGGCCCTCCCAGCACATCCTCCCTCTCCTGTGGGCCACGCTCCTCTCCAGGCCCTGCCACGGGCTCCTCCTGAGACTCGGCACCGGCTCCGGCTCCGGCTTCCCGAACGGGGAGCTCCAGGTCTCCCTGGCCCTCCAGGCTCTCTCTGCCAGCCCTCGGTTGGGGCCCCATCCCCTTGTCCCCCTCACAGCCTGGCCTTGGCCCCCAACTCTGCTCACTCGCTTTCCCAGCGGCCATAGTGATCGGGCAGATCCTCACTGTTCATCCCCAAACTGGGTGACCCCTCGCGCCCCTCTGCTCCTCCTGCCTTGGCCTGCCTGGCGCCGCGGCTCCTCTCCGTCTTCCAGCCGCGCCGTTCCGGGCTGTAGGAAGAGCGGGTGTGCACGGCAGCCACGGATCAGGCTGTGTTTCCCCCGTGTCCGAGAGGGTCCTGCAGCTACGTGGTAAACTCGGTATGACCAGGGTCTGTCACTCCCCAGCCTTCTCCATGTGGGGAGGAGGGTCCTTGCTGAGAGAGTGGAGAGGCAGCTGCAGCCCCGGGCCCGTCTCCCCCCAGGGTCTCAGGGCTGAGGTGACCGTGTGCTCCCGGCCTGGGGGCAGCTGGTGGGGGCAGTGGGAGCCCCGGGGGGAGGACACCAGCTTGGCTCGATCAGTGTCCGCTCACGTTGTCGCTGGTACGTTCTATCCTGGTCCCTCTGCAGCCACATCAGCTGCCACCGTCGGTCGTGCAGACAGGCAAGCCTGTCTAGTACACGGGGCCCTGGACGCAGTTCTAGAACCTTCATTCTCATGTCAGCTTACTGGCTGGGGGGGTCGGGGAGAGCCGCCTGGTCTCTGATGCAGCCTCTGGGGGCCGAGGGCTGTCCCCCCTAGGTGATGAGAGTTGTCCCACGGCATCATGGGGACAGCCCTCACCCTGCTCTCAGACCTGAGGCTGGCCCGGGCACGAGTCAGCTCTGCAGCACATCTGGGCCTCGTGGGGTTCAGACCCGATCCTAGCCAGGCATCCGGCAGAGTCCTCTTGATTTGGGTCAGAGGGCAGGTGAAGCCCCCCTTCCTGGGTTTTTATTTCTGTTCTACTTTCCACCGTTCCTCATTGAGGCCCATGTTTGTACGGGCGTCAACCATCTGGGCTGGATACTCTTGGCAACGGGTGCTCCCAGAGCCCCTCAGGAGGACGCAGGCCCGGGGCAGGCTCCAGGACGCGTGGGGTGCCCATCACCAGGGAGGGGCCGTGTTCCCTGGACAGAGGCACGCGGTGAGGACGCAGGGCCAGAGAGGGAGCACATCCGCCCACAGCCTCCGATTCCGCCTTCCCATGGGTGGTGCTGCCCCAGGGCCCAGAAGGACAGGTGGGACCTCCTCAGGGACCACAGAGGCTCTGCTGTGAGCTCAGAGGCAGGGGCCCAGGGCCAATGGGCTGTGTCCCGTGTCTCAGGGCAGCTGCTCTGGGCAGCTCCGTGGGGTTGGAGGGGATGAGAACGCCCCCTCAGACCTGACGGCGACCTTTTCCTGGTGACGGTGGCGGGAGATGTGCGCTGCGGGCAGCAGAGGGCAGTGACGACCAGGAGGCGAGCCCGCGGCCTGCAGCACGTGTTGGCTGGGCTCCGCCGGCAGCAGGCAGACTCACTGCCACAGGAAGGTCCGTCTGTGCTCATGCTCAGGGCGAGAAAGGCATGCTGCCTTCGGGCAGGAGTGTGTGGAAGGAACCGCCTGGAGAACGGAGTGTGCCGTGCTTAGCCTGTGTGCGAGGCTGCCGAGAGGAAGGTCTCTGTGCCCTCTGCGCTGGCTCCCGTGGCATTGGAGGGAGAAGGGCAGGAGGCACAGCCCGGGGTCTTGTCTGCTCACAGCACCCGTGTACGGGCGGTGCATGTGCTCGGGGCTGAGTCTGTCTTGTGGGGACACAGTGTGGGCTCTGAGCAGGGGCTGGTGCTTCTGTACACGTGCGAGGTAGCAGCAGGCCGGTGCCGGTGCCGGCTCGTCTTCAGGGGCTTGTGAAGCTCTCCCTTGGCAGGTCCTGACGGTCTTGTTCCAAGGCCACCGTCGGTCTTCGTGACCACGGATGCTCTCTGTGCTGGTCTGCGCACTTCCTCAGGCCCCCACTACATCCGGTCATGTAGCGTCCCTCGCCCCCCGCCGGCCGTCTGTCCGCACGTGCTCAGTGGAGCCCACCCAGTGCAGCAACCCCCGCCCCCCAGGACTACAGGAGACTGGAGCCTAGAGTGGGCTGTGAGAGCGGGTGACCTTCCTCATCTCCGCAGACCTTAGCCAGGGACGGGCCCGCGCTCCCAGTCACCAAGCCCCAGCCTGGGACTTGTCCCCCGTCCCAGCCTCCCAGGCACCTGCGGCAGACGACCTGGCAGAGAACGGGGCCCCACGGCTTCTGTCTGGGAGCCTCTCTGGGCCATCTCCTCCTCCCCTGCCTCTTCCCCAGTGCCCCGCGGAGACCTCTGCCCTGTGCCGGGGCATCCTCCATCCCCTTCCTGACCAGCTCGCCCTGCCTTCCGTCCAGCCCACACCGAGCCGCCCATGTGGCCCAGGAGCTGTCGCCAACACACGCTCCCGCCACTCCTCCGTAGAATCAACTCCAAACCCCAGGACGGGCACTCGGGGTCCTGCCGGTGGGCGTGCAGACGGCGCTCAGTCAGTGGCAGGCACAGTGAGCCTCACTCCAGTCGGTCGGGCTCAGGAGCCCCAGGGCTCCTCGCCAGATCCCAGTTCTCCCAGAGCTGCGGTCTCTGCTGCGTCTGACACCGTGGTGGCAGGTCGCACTCTTGCTCAGACTGAGGAAGACCCTTTGTCCCGGGGAGCGTCGGCCGTCCCCGCCGCCTCGGCCAGCCCCCGACACCTCTGCCGCAGGGAGGCCGCGCTGACGGAAAGCCCGGGCCTGACGGCCCTGGTGTGGGATCCTCGGCTCCCGTCCGCAGCAGACGGGGAGGTGGACAGCAGGGTCCCCCGCACGTGCTGTTGGTGGAGCCCGGAGCAGCCACATCCTCCCCCGCCCCCCTGGAATTTGCAGACCTACCCAAGTTTATTTTTATTCCATTGCCGTGAAATGTTCAAGGAAGCCCATCAGACTTCTTCCCAGGATGGGCGCCTGCGAGTCAGCATTTCCTCCGCGGGTGTGCCACTACGGGCACCGAGACCAAAGTCAGCCGGATGGGGCGGCTGTGTCCGGACCACAGGGGTGCGGTCAGATGCCTGGGGACCTGCTGGCCATGCCAGAGACCATGGTTCCTACCTCCCCCTGGAAGGAGCTTCCTCGGGCCCAGAAGGGGACAGAGCAGAGAGCAAGCTCCCACCCGCGCGCCCGTGGCCCTTGCCGGTGCCCTCGTACACAGCGGAGGTGCGGGCCCTTCCTCCCTGCGGCACAGACCTACAGGGGAGCACCCGGCACACAGCCGCACTCCATGCTCTTGCCCATTCCCCGATAGTCTGTGCCCTGGTGGGACATGGGCTCGGCCACAGGCGGGAGCGGCCGGTGCTCCTTGGACAAGCGCAGGTGGGCTGAAGCCTGGGCTCTGGGAAAGTTGTGGAGGAGGAGAGAGACGGAGGAGAGAGGCGTTCACTGGTCCCACAAGCCCTGGAGCACAGCTCTGCTCTCCCTTCTGCCGCTCCGGAATGGAAGACGTGGGGTGACGGTCCTTGTTACGTCGTGGGACGGAGTGTGGAGTCCGTAGACGGGTCTGAGTGCTGCGTGCACTGTCCCGGGCACGTGTTCAGGACTCTGCGCCCCACATTCTGCATCCGTGAAATGGGCAGGCTGCGGACGGAGGACCGTATGGCCGGGGCCAGCCGTGAGCTCTGTGCTCAGGCTTCAGGCTTCAGGGCCCTGCGAGTGAGTGACATGGGTGCTGCCCCGGGTGTAGCCAGAATAGTAAAACCCTGGAGTGAGAATAAGGAGAGAGAGAAAGTTGTGATTTTTCTACAGATCGTTATGTTCTTTTAAAATACTTGGAAATAGCAGTTAAAAATCCTTTTCAGTGCCCCAGTTCCCAGGCGTTGCGGGTGTGGGTGCAGACGGCCTGGGGGAACGCGCCGTGTTTTCTGGCTCACCTTTCCCCGGGGCTCTCGCCCCCAGGGCGGGAGACAAGCCACCTGTTCTCCCGCACCGGCCACAGCACACGTCCTGCCCGCTGTCCTCCCAGACCCTGTCCACACTCTGAGGACCCCTACCACGTGGGTCTGCACGTCCCGTCCTCTCCTCTGGGTCTAACCCAGAGCCTGGTGTGGACGTTTCAGTGGCTTCCCGGGACAGGCAGCCCACCCGGGCTGGATCTAAATACACTGGTCAGGGGTCCCCCAGTGAGGTTGTCTTCTGAGAGGTCTTCCTGGGGGGGCCACACGTGAAGGGTGCAGTGCGGGGGTGAGTGGTGTCCACACTGTCCTCTCTCTGGCCGCCGGAGAAGAGTTCAGGGACAGAATTTGGCTTATGTTGTGTTTCTCGGTGGTGGGAGGGGCAGGACGTGGACTCGGGCTGTTTGCGGCACAGATTTTCACGACCAGCTCTGCGAAGGAGGGAGTGGCCGTCGCGGGACGCAGTGAGCTCCCCAGCAGAGGAGGGAAGCCGAGACTGGCCTTGTCTTGGGTGGGTGCTGTGGACCGGCTCTTGCTCTGCTCGGGGAGCGGAAGTGGTCAGCCATCCGGACAGCCGCCCCTGGACCTACACAGCCTAGCGTTCTCCGTCTACACCTCCCACAGCCTCAGGGCGCCTGGATGTCCGCAAGCCGCTGTTAACCTTTGTGAACAGGATGGTGTATGCCCCTTCTCCTTGGGCCTCCAGCTGTCCGGCCACTGGAGGGACTGGCTGGGGGCAGTGGGGTGAGAGTCTGGGGGCTCCCCTGTCCCAGGGCTGGAGGAGCACAGCTGCCGCTGAGGCCAGGCTCCCGGCCGGCCGCATGTCCCACCAGTCTCATCGCCGGCCAGCACAGTGGCTCGCCTGGGGCTGCCTCCCCCCGGTGGGGTGTCCTCCATGCCATGAGGTGGCCACTGCCCCAAACCCTCTTCAGAGCACTGGGGCTTCTCTGCACACCCCACTTCTCCAGGCCTCCATGCGCTCTGTTGTGAAGGGAGTTCAGCAGACATCCTCGGGGAGGGCTCGGGGCTCTCTGTGTGAGCCCAGCAAGAGTTGCCTTGAGAACAGGGGCCTGGGGTAAGTGTGCAGAGGACAGAGGTGTCCTTCCTGCTGGCCTGCTGCAGTCAGCAGCTCCCCTTGGCCAGACCACATGGCCTCCTCCAGAGCAGGACCCCCCACAGGACCCCCTCTGCAGGGACGCTCCTCTGCAGGCTCCTGCTCTCCCTGCATTTGACCTCTGGGCTCGCTGGCAGACTTGCCCTTCACCACAGCCCCTGTGCCTCTGGCCCCCAGCAGAGGGGATGGCATCTTTGAGGGCTTCCTCCCCTGCCTCCAGGCTCAGAGCATGGGGCGGGCGCGGGGGAGACGACCCGCACCTCCCAAGTGTTCAGAAGGGACCACGCAGATCACTCTGGCTTCGAAACACATGGCGACACGGATAAGGGAAGTCTGGCCAGTTCACGCAAACACGGAAGAGACATTCTCCAAATTTTGTTTTCCACGTGGGCCACGTGCTGCCCGTGGCCATAGTCCCAGCGCACAGATTTTGTCCTGAGCTCATCCACACGCTCGGACCGTACCTTCCTGCGTCCACGACGGTCCTCGCAGCAGCGGCCGTGGGACAGCCGGGAGCACACGCTCCGTGAATCGACAGACAGGTCCACACGGTCGCTGCACTCTCGCCGCCGACTCCGTGTAGACCCTGTTCGTCTCCGGCCGCTGGGTACATCCCTGCAGAAGCCCCAGCAGCCGGCGACTCCCGGAAGGAGTGGACGTGTCACGGACCTGCCGGGGACGCCAGGAAGGCCGTGAGCTGCGCACTTCCCAGCGGGTGTGGCCTTTCCGCTCCAGGCCAGCGCGCTCAGCGTGGTTCACCCGCCTGGTCGTGAAGACGCGTCTATGACTTTGCTCCGACGCGCGCTTACTCGCTGTCCGACCGGTGGACGCGGCTCCAGTGCCCGCCGATTCTATGAGTAGCTGGTCTCTGTGTCGTGCCTGCGTGTTTACGCTCTCACGGTCCCTCGCAACCTCCCCGTTGACCCCGGGCACGGGGGTGTGTGACGTTGGTCAGTACTTGGCTGATCGCCGTTCGCCTCTCATTCTTGTTGGCGTTTAGAGTTGGAAGCGACGCTGTAGTCCCCCCCCCCCCCATTTTAAGGCTCTGAACTGCTGTCGGGCTCGCTGCCCCTTGGAAGGAGCACGGTTTCCATCATCTGAAACATAAAGTAGCCGTTTTCTATAAGGAGGCTCTTTCTGTCTCCAAAGGAGCAGCTTGGGGTGTGCCGTGTGCCGGGCAAGGTCCAGGCTCCGTAAACTCACGTCCGCAGGCCGGCGGGCCCCGGCAGCCGCTCTGCACTCATGTGGGGGACAGTAACGCTGTGGGAGTCCAGAGTCACCGGAGTTTCTGGGTCGATCGGAATGTGTCCTGCAGTGTTTTCACCTGCGCACAAAGAAATCTTAAACCAGAATTTATTTCCTGCATGCAGGCAGCCTCTGGTACAGAGCTTGAGGTCTTGATTTGAGGCATTAAAGAGTCTTCATAAAATAAAGTAAATAAAAACTGAACCCGTCTAGGGGTCCATCGGGTGTCTCCTCTGCAGCGTGGGGCTCGGGGCGGGCTCTGGTCCTGCCCCACGGGTGCCACGCCCATCCTTGGTGACTGTTGCCTTCCTGTCCCTCAGGCAGCTCCAGCAGCAGCAAGCGGAGTTGGAAGTGCACCAGCGGGACGGGCTGTCGTCCTACGACTTAACGCAGGTGAGCTCCTGGGAACTGTCTGCAGCCCAGGGGACCGGGGACTGCGCTCGACCCTTAGCTTGATTCCCCCACCGCCACCCCCTGCAGGCGCAACTATTCTGTCCAGCCACTCGGTGCAGGGGCCTCGCTCCCCTGGGGGTCTCCCGTGACCCTTCTGCAGAACTGGCCCATGAAGGAGGCAGGACCCGTGAAGCCCGGGTGGCAGGTTTGGGCCAGTACGGAGATGGCGGGGCCCATGGTAGCTTTCTGGACGCCGTCTCACAAACTAGGAAGTCGGTGGAGGCAGCTCCGGACCCTGTCAGCCCTCCCCTGCCCAGCCGTCTGTCCTGCTTTGGTCCAGTGCCCGTCTGCTCCCACGCCTGGTCCTGCCTTGAGCCCCCTCTCCCTGTGCTGCCCCTCCCGTCTCCCTTGTCCCCTCCTCTTCCCTCGGCCTTTCCTGCTGCGTCGGAGAGCGGGCCTCCTCGGGAAACCTCACGCGTCCTGGGCTTTAGCCTACGCGGATTATTATGTAACTTTCTAGAAGTGATCGGTGTGACCCCGTCATCCTTTCCGTGACCTCCAGGTCACACCCCCACCCCGACTGTCCTTGGCCTCTGTCAACAGAAAAGCCCCCACGCCCCCCACCTGTAAAACCGTCCAGCCCGAAGTGTCAGTGAGGCAGGAAGGAGGGGACCCCTCGGAGGTGACGTTCTGTGTCTCATACGTGGGACACGGTCGTATTTTCATGCGCAAACAGGTTCCCGTCCCCAACCTGCCGGCTGGCGTTCATGAAGCCGGGAAGTCTGTGGAAAAGGCGGATGCCATCTTCTCCCAGGAAAGGGACCCCCGGTTCGCTGAGATGTTTGCGGGGATCAGTGC
Organism: Mustela nigripes; assembly: GCF_022355385.1. NCBI lineage: Eukaryota > Metazoa > Chordata > Mammalia > Carnivora > Mustelidae > Mustela > Mustela nigripes. The sequence goes on from NC_081569.1 coordinate 1,693,126, forward strand.
ATGTAAGTTTCCCGACGGCGCGGGGGCCTGGCGGGGGTGGGGGGCGGGGCGCTGCGGCCGGGCCGTGGGGAGATGCCCCCCGGGTGGGTTTTCCGTGTGCAAGAGCCCCAGAACAGGAGCCCGGTGGACCCTTGCCCCCCGCTCGCCCCTTCCCTGGGGCCCCAGACCGCACGCCTCCTGCATGCGAGGGTTGGAAACGAATGGCACGTGGACGCCCAGTGGTCGCTCAGTCGCGGTCATCGAGTGGCCTCCGCCTCCGTCAGCGCCGTCGCCAGAGAAAGTGGCGCGTACTGGATCGAGCTGTCCTGTGACGCCCATGCGTGCTGTTGCCCCTTCCGGTCAGATTACCATTAAGGTCAGCAAAATACACAATCTGGAAAGGTCTGTGTCGTTCCAAAATTCAGCAGAAGGATCCCGTTTTGTGGGAGTCAAGGAATTTCTGCGAGTTGCAGTGCAGTGGGCATCCGCTGAGGAGAGAAGCCGAGGGAAGACCGGGCTCAGCCCCCCTGGCGTCCGCATGTGTGCTGCCGACGGGGCCGTCATTCCCGCTGTGACCAGCCGCTGTGCAGCCGAGGAAGGGGCAGCACCGTCTCCCACGAGGGCCACGCATGCTGACCCGTGGGGCGCAGTGACCTGTGGGCCCCGACATGCTGCCCACCTTCATCAGGGGCTCTTGATGTTGGCAGAGAAGAAAGCAAACAGTAGCACGTCTCAAAGTTTTCTCTTCCCCCCAGAGAAGCCTGAGGCATCGGATCAGACCCTGCAGCGTTTCTAGGAAATCCACGTGAAGTTGTGGTGTGACACAGACAAGACACATTCCCATGTAGGTGACCGAAGGGGGAGAGTTGGCAGACAAGGAGAACAGGAGAGCCCCCACGTGTCCAGCCGCCAGGCTGCGCCCGCACACGGGAGGCCGCAGGTCGACACCCCCGGACACGCACAATCGACCCAGAGCTCCCGAGCGCATGGCTTGCCAGGGACTGGGCTTGTCTGTGGGGTGAATCAACACAGAACGCGGGGGTGGAAGGGGCGGGCTGAGAAAGCAGGAGTGCGAAGGGGACGCCAGGAACCCCGACGACCAGGATACAAATTGCCAGAAGATACAGAAGATGCGGAAAAACCAGAACCCAATGGATTCGGCAAAGACCCGGGCACATCTTGGGTTAGGGTCATAAACAGAATTTCTCGTTGGCCTGTATGTTTTTTTCCTCTGATATTTCTAGAGCCACAAAGCTTCCAGGGTGTTCAAAAATAGCCACTCTTGAAAGGAGGCAAGAGAAAAGAAGGCAGGAAGTCTCGCTTCCAAGAAAAGATGAGGACGTTTTTAGCAAATTGCAAAACACTTGGGGGAAAAGTGAAATCATGAGAAAGTCTGAATGTCATGATGGTAGAATCCACGGGTGTCCAAGGACCCGACGGCAGCTCCCGGGTCACGTGCTGCCCAATGGGCCGTGTCCAACCTCACGTGGTGAACTGCGGCGCGGAGGGGTGGGGGCCTGGTGCCCGCGGACCCCGGAAGGCACCGTCGCCCGAGCGCTGCTCTACACGGTGACTTGACGAGGCGGTGTATGTATCGTGAGCCCTAGAACGTGGGAAAGAGTAACTGGAAATCCACGAAAATCCGATAAAGCCAGGTTGCGGCGGGAGACCTCAAGGTGTGTTTCTTCATCTCCGACACATCAGGCAGATCAAAGTCACAACACGAAGGAAACTATAGAAGATCGAATAATAAAACCAAGACTTTCCGTACAATTTTGTGGCCTACAAATGTTTCGGAGCAGTTAGGAAAAAATGTGCTTCTTGTTGACCCAAACCACTCAGAATACGTGAGAAGGATCGCTTACCTTAAGTGAAAAGTCACGAGAAGTCCCTCGGGCGCCGCTCCCCGGGACCGCGAGCTGCGTCTTCCTCTGCAAGACTCGAGCCTGCGGACCGCTCGGAAATGCACGCCAAGAGGCCGGGCCCTTCCGCCCTGTCGGTGTCTCCTCCGGGCGCCCTGTCGTCCCAGCAAAGGGAACGGACCAGGGAAACTGCTCAGGGCTTCAGCGTGACAAAACGTCACAGGGGAGGTTTGCACGCGTGGGAGATTCAGCACATGGCCGCCGGCGCCTTCCCCTCGGCTGCAAGCCCCCGAGCCTGAGCGTCCATCGCTGCTCGTGTGCACCCCAGGGGGATCCCCCACCAGCCAGAGACAGGTACAGGGGAGGGGTCTGCGTAGGCCCCACATCCTTGCCACATAACTAACGTTGACGTCCTTTGGTGCCGTGTCTTGTGGGTGGGCTGTCAGGGGTCGTGGGAGCAACGGGTGCAGGAGTTTTGACGTCGTAGGGCAGCGAGAGGCTCTAGAACAAACATGTCCAACCCCCCTGCCCCATCATAGGGCAGAGCTGGGCTCTGAGCTCCGGCACGGCTCCTCCGAGCCACGGTTCTGTGTTTCCTCCACGGCGTGGAAGGAGTCAGTAGCCGTGTCTGAGGAAGAACGCCCACTGGTCCTTTCTATCTTCCCAAGTCTTGGAACGGGCCTGCTTTCCGGGGCGCATGGCCAGGCCTCAGTGCCAGAGGACAGCCTAGCGCCCTCCTGGGCACACAGAAGGCCCCGGGAGACGGAGGGCGTGGAGGCGAGGGCGGGGCAGGCACACGTGGACGGGCAGCCGGGATGGGTCTGTCCTGCTTGGGGACGCCCAGCCCTGCACCTGCCCCCCGGGTGCCCGTGCCGTGGTCTGGAGGACGGGGAGCCCTTGAGCGTGACCTCGCTGTGCTCTTCTAGCGGACAAGAAGATGATGAGCTCAGCGCCTGCGGCCGGGACACAGCAGATCTACTCCCAGGGCAGCCCGTTCCCCCCGGGGCACTCCGGGAAGGCCTTCAGGTACGTACCGGGCGGGGGTGCTGGGGCCCATGGCAGCACCTCTGGTCTGGGGCCTGCAGGATGAGGCGGGGTCCCCCAGGGAGCGGCTGCCGTGCCGTCCTCACCAACCTGCCCCGGCTCATCGGGTGCTCCCGACCCCGACCCCAGCTGCCAGATCCTCCGTCTGGACGGAGGCAGCGGGGAGGGGCGGAGGCCGGAGGTGAGGGGGCCGTTGGGAATGGGAACAGAGCGGGGAAGGCCTGGCCGACTGTGAGCCGAGCCTGGGAGCAAAGGTCACGTGGCCCCTTGGGGGCGCAGAGAGACCGCCTCCGGAACGCGCTGAGCGAGGCCTGGGAGGCCGCAGGCAGGGAGAGGCTCGGGGTCTGGGCGAAGCCGGAGGAGGCTGCGGAGGCCTTGAATGCCACGCGGGGGGCCGGAGGGAAAGAGGGGCGTGGTCCGGGGGGCGACGTGGCAAGGGAGGTGCCACGTGGTCGCGCTGCAGACGCTGAGCCGGGGTGAGGCTGTTGTCATGGAAACAGGAGTCGGAGGGCAGTGGCGGAGGAGAGGCCGGCTCGTGGCCAGCTGGCTGTGCGGGGAAGGGGCGGGACGGCGGCCCCTGCGCACAGTCCGGCATCGGGAAAGCCTCTCTCGCTGCTCGTCTGTGGAAGGGCAGGAGGGAAGGACAGACGGAGGGAGAGGGGGAGGAGAGATGGATGTCGGGGAGCTGCTAGGCCAGGCCATGAGCCGGATTTCCTGTCAATGTGAGGGGCCCAGGCTGGCGGGTGTGGGGAGGGCGCGGGGTGGGTGTGGCTGTCGGAGGTCCGGCGCCCCGAGCTCTGGCAGAGCGATGTCACCGCAGGCCCCTGAGCGCGTCCTCACGCTGAGCCCAGCCATGGGCCTGGCAGCCGTGGGCCTGGCAGCCGTGACCCACCTGTGTGCACTGAGGCAGGCGTCCCTGGGGGCTCTAGGGAGTGCCGGGCATGGGCTTGCTGGGCACAGGGTCCCGCCCTCGTCCGCCAGTGCCCCAGGAGGACGTGAAGGCTGAGCGTGTGGGGAGAGACCCCGACCCACAGAGAACAGGATCGGCAGAGGCTTTCCGAGGCCGCCGGCTCATCAGGAGGGAGGGTGGGGAAGGGCCCTTGTGTTGAGGGAGGGGTGGCGGCAGGGGAGTGCTGTGCGCTTGGGGGTGCCTGGGACAAGGAGGCACAGACACACTTGGAGCGTCCCTATCTGACGAGGGACCGGAGAGCATGGAACAACTATGATAACACACGCAGTAAGCCCGTACCCACTTTTCTCTGCCGGCCCGTACGCTGCCTTTCTTTGAAACCACGGTCAGCCCAGTCCCCCAGCCTTGGCTCCCTCCTGGCCCGCAGCGCTGCCCCGCTCTGAGCTGCTCCAGGACGAAGGGCATGAAGCCAAACGGAAGCTCTCACCTCCCCTCTTTATCGCGCGTGTGTTGTGGGATACTGTAGCATCGCCACGGCTGGAAAACGCTGCGGGCGGCAGGGTGTGCCGCTGGCCTGGGAGCCCAGACGGCAGGTCAGAGGTGGCACCTGCAGGGGGCCGGGCACAGAGGCACCTGGGACTTACCAGCCTGTGCCCCGTACTGACTGGAGGACGTGGGAGACACAGGGCGGTGGGGGCCGGCTCCCCACAGCATCCTCCAGATGGGGTGTCCCCCGACAGGTTGTCCTGTTCAAGACCAGCCCCTTGATAGCCCGCGGCCCAGTCCCACAGTCCAGAGCCCGTAGGCGCCCCAGGGGGACGCATTAACCAGCACATAAGGCCCCGGGTCCGCACTGAGGCTGATTTTCACGCTGAGGAGCTTCTCCCTCGGAGACATGGGGTGGGCGGCTCGGAGGAGAGAGTGGGGCCCAGGGTCCGGGGGGAGCACGAGGCAGGCCACAGAGGTGACGCAGAGAGGGTCCCAGGGGCGAGGAGGAGCACCCGGGCGCTGGCCACGCGTGGGCCGCTTTGTCCTGGCGTGTTCTATGCTAGAGAGAGAGACTGACGGACAGAGGTGGCTGCTGCGAGCCAACAGGGGGTGCCCCCGGGGGGCCTGCGTAGGGGTGAGGCGTCTCCTCGGGATGAACGCGGTCTCATCCCTTCCAGCTCTTCCGTGGTCCATGTGCCTGGCGTGAATGACATCCAGTCCTCCTCGTCAACCGGCCAGAACATGTCCCAGATCTCCCGGCAGCTGAACCAGAGTCAGGTGGCCTGGACAGGGAGCCGGCCACCCTTTCCCGGACAGGTAGGGGCTCCGGGGAGGGAGATGTTCCCAGGTCCAGGCGGGTCAGAGCACCCGGGAGGGGCCCAACAGCAGAGTCCCGTGCGCTTTCCGCGGCCAGAGTCCTGCCGTGGACGGGAAGCTGGGGGACAGGGCAGATCCACAGACGCTCTGTGAGGAGCGAGCCCCCTCACCACTCTGGATCCCCGTCTGCCCCTGCCGGAGTGCATGAGGACCCCCAGCCCTGGGACACACACCGCTCCCTGGTAGGCACTGTGACATGGGCATCGGGTGGCCCAGGGGACTTCTCTGTGTGTTTGTAGTACCAGGCCCTCATCAGCAAAAGCCATAGGACCCCATCCTTGTAGGGCGGGGGGTGACTTCACCCAGACCCGCCCCAGTTTCTGGACCCACACATGCTGGGCCAGGTTGGACCCAGGTGGGCAGGAGAACCGTGGGGAGTTGCCGTCAGCCCATGCGGCCTGGGGACCAGGACAGAGGCCTGTTGGTGACGCTTCCCTTCTCTTTGCTGTGTCCTGATCATAGCAAATCCCTTCACAGTCCGGCAAGACTCAGTCATCTCCCTTTGGGATCGGCACGAGCCACACCTACCCGGCGGACCCGTCCTCCTACAGCCCCCTCTCCAGCCCAGCTACCTCCTCGCCCAGCGGGAACGCCTACTCCAGTCTCGCCAACCGGACGCCAGGGTTCGGTAGGTGGGGAACCAGGGCAGGACTCTGCGGGAGAGCTGGCAGAAGCGCTTTCTCAACGTCCTGAGTTCGGGGGGCTGAGCCCCGAGCTCCCGGAACCCGGGGACCAAGCCTGGGGGTTTGCAGGTGCCGTGGTGTTCCTCGGTCGCTGGGGGCTTGGGTCTCGGCTGAGTGAGGCAACTTTGTCATGTTCAAGGCTCTGGGACCGTGGTCCTGTGTGCCGAAGTGCTGTTTTACCCCTTATGGCCTTGGCGAGGACGTTTGCATGTCCATGTCCAGAGCGCCCTTGTCTTGCTTCAGACACCCGGGTGGCCAACTCTGTGGGTCCGTCGTGTACATAAGAGACGCCGTAAGGTTCCCCCTCAGCTGATCGTCCCAGGAAGGATCCCGTCCCGTGTGAGAGCTCCTCTCCCAGCTTCACAGAACCTCAGGCCATAGGGGTTCGGTGGCCGCTCCCCGTGGTGCCGCCCCCCGTGGTGCCGCTTCCATGTGGGTCTGACGGGCCCGGGCCCCACCTCGATCGGGAGGGGCTGCCAGGCGCCCTGAGCCTCCTGAGCGGGGGCCCATCCTCTCTCAGGGCGGCCACTGTGACCCACCGCGGCTCACGGGGCGTCTCTCTGCAAGACGGACGCCCTCAGGCGAGCGTGGGGCTGAGCCCGCACACCCCGGTTTCCACCTGGCAAGTCAGCCCAGGGGAGCCGCAGTGTCCGCTGCGGGCCGCTCCCTGTCCCGCCCGGGCACAGCACTTCCTCGCCAGCCGTGTCCCTGTTCATTCACATGGAGCACGTTTTCCTGCTCGGCTTCAAGCCAAGCCTGAGTATTGTCCCCTAGCAGGAGCTCAGCCACATGGTCCCCGTTTCTGGAGGGAAGGGTCTCCGGCCTCTTGCTCGTTCTAGCCTGCTGGACACCCAATTCAGAAACCTCCGGACTCTGGAAGCCGCTGGCCCCCAGGGAGCCCCTACCCCCTGGTCTTTGCCTCGGCTGCCGATGGGAGAGGGTCCCCATCCGGGCACAGCGGCCACGCCCCCATTGGTCTCTGGCTGCCAAGCATTCACAGGACCCGCCGACAGTTAGGACCACGGCTGGTGCTTACCAGACGCTCACGACCTGCTCAGCACAGGCACGTCTGAATTCCCATAACTCTCACGGCAGCCGGAAGAGGGAGATGCCTGATTTCTCCCATTTCACAGATAGATAAACTGAGGCGTGGTGAGGTCAGATAGAGGTCACAGTGCCCTTATGTCCAGACTCTGCTTGCCCCTGTTGTCTGATCCGTTGTTAGGGGCACATGGGACTTAGGTGGGGACTGGGTGTCCCGGCGGAGGTTTTTTGATTCATACCAATGAGGGGCTGGGCCCCTCTGCGTGAGTGCGCGGAGACCACGGACAGGGCTCCTGCAGTCTCACCATCAAGCCCTCCTTTGTTGACCTTGACCCAGCAGGGCAGGAGGAAGCGGTCTCTTGTGTTTGGAAACCAGGCCCGGGGAAGAGGTCAGGGAGCAGGGGAGGAACTTGGGGTGGGGGCCAGTCTTGGTGGGCATGGGCTGCCTAAGGACAGCTGTGGGTCAGTGGCAGGAGACCCCAGCAGAGGAGGGGACGGTGGTGCAGCGGGGCCCAGAGGGTAGGGCAGGCCGTGCAGCCAGTGGAAAACCAACAGCCTCGACTCCAAGGGGCTCCAGGGAAACGGGGTCTGCGGAGGCGGGCGTGGGGGGCAGGCGTCAGTCAGGTCGGAGAGAAGAGAGTGTGCCTGTGGTTCGTGAACGAGGGCGTGCTCCCGAGCCAGTGGGAGGGTGCAGGGAAGACAGAGGTAGAGAAGGGGTGCGTGGGGAAGAGGCAGAGGCGTCTGCTGATGGTGCCAGCCGCTGGGTGAACACAAGCCCGCAGACCCGCCAACCGCGCTCCTGCGGGCAGGGGACTCCCGCCTCGCCGTGCGCGGGACCCAAGTGCCCCCTGCAAGGGCACAGCGAGATGGCCGTGCCGTGGGGCCTGCTGGTCGGGTCCAGAGGGTGCGCCGGCCCAGCCCCCAACCCCCCACGGTATCCAGCTCAGCGAGCTGTCCTGGGCTGGATTCCGGAGCCCCGACGGCCCTGTCTCATAGGCAGGCGTCTGGGAGAGCTAGGGAGCCGGCCATCACCAAGTGCGGGCCCGGGTGACTGACATCAGGGGAACGGGCCATGCCCGGGCTTCTGCAGGGGCTCCTCGAGGGGGCCGGTGTATGGGGTTCCCTCCTTGAATGAGGCATCCAGCCTCCTCGTCCCGGCTCCTTCCGTGAGCCGCAGGCTCCTTTCACTCCCCTGACTTCCAGGAGTCAGACCAAAGCTCTCCCGCCATTTCGGGGCTGTGGACAGACCCCGAGCCGTGTGACTGATGCATTTGTGTTTCCAGTCCTGGTTCCGGTTTCGGCTTGCCACGGGTCTTACCTCATTTGACAGGGAGAGTCTGGAAGCAGGACTAGAACACTTCACTGAGGGGCTGACAAGTGCAGGTGCTGCTTCCTAACAGCTGGGTGGGGAGGGTGCGGCTGACGGGGCGCAGACAGGGCACAGACGCCACACCTGTCGTAGGGCTCGGAGCACTTCCTACAATGACCCTTAGCTAATGGGGTTGCCGGAACGCCCTGGCGAGGACAGGCAGTTGAACCTGTGTGGCAGCTTCCTGCTCCAAGCCTGGAGGTTCCACCTCCCCAAAGGTGTGTCTGTGTGGGGGACAGAGCCTCGCAGCAGTAAGTGGACTGGCCAGGGACTGGGGGCCTCGGCTGGTCGCTCCCCAGTCGGAGCCTACAGGAGCTGCCGCTGGGCCTCCCACATGCCGCCAGTCCCCATGCTGCAGACAGAAAAACATCTGAACCAGGAGAGAAGCCCCTTCCATGTGTGCCTGTGAGTCTCTCCAGCACCTTCAGTGGACAAAGTCTAACCTCGCCCAGCGGGTGGGGGAGACGTGTTTCCGGCCTGCCGCTCCTACCCCACAAGGCAGCGCGAAGAGGGATGAGCGTGCAGCCGAGAGGCCGTAAACCCACAGCACGTGCCAAGCCCCGAGACCTGAGGTCCCTGAACGCCAGCGTCTCCATCTCTGCCACCCGCCTGCCGGTGCGTCCGTGTGTCTTGGGGAAATGCAGGGCCAAGCACACGGCTGCGCAGGGAAAGTGGCCCAAGGGGCCAGGGCAGACCAGGCGCTCCTCCTCGGACTAGCCCAGGGTCTACATGACGTGACCGCCTCACCCGTGCGCTTCCAGACACAGAGACTGAGCAGGCAGGGACAAGCCATCGCTTCCCGCCTCCGCGCGTCCCAGTTTAGGAAGAGGCAGCCGACCCACCCCGCGCATGCCCGGCACGAGTCCGTGCAGATCCTCTCGGGTCACAGCAGATAACACGACGGGGTGAGTGCAAGCGTCTTTTCTGAGGCTCAAGAAATGCGTCGGTCGTGTCCCCGGCCCTCCCGGAGGGAGCCCTGTCCGTCTGCACGCCTGCTTCGGAGAGGGAGACGGAGAGAACGTGTCGTTGCACAAGGGTCGGAAGATGTTTGCAGCGGGAAGGGGCATGAGAGAGGAGGGACGCCGGGCAGGGGCGGCGGGGGAGGGGTGGGCATCTCCGCGGCCTGGAACGTGTGCAGACACCACACCCCGAACCTCCAGGCCCTGCCCTCGACTCAGCCGTGTGCCTTCTCACCAGCAGTTTAGGGAATCAGAGACCGACCCACCGCTCCCAGTTAGCGATGAAGAATGAGGTCTTGGGCAGAAAGCACGGGAAACGTGTCCTCGGGGGGACGTGCAGGAGCCCCACCCAGAGGCATTTCTAGAACAAGCTGGCACTTGGATGCTCTTGGCTGACTCTGTCCACGAGGCCTCCCAGCGTCAGTGCTGTGGACGTTTTGAGCCACGTTAATTCTCTGTCTCAGGAGCTACCTTGTTCGTGTGGCTGTTCAGCTGTGTCCCCAGCCCCCCCTACCCGCCCCCTTGCATTTATGATCGCGAGAGGTATCTCTAGACGTGTCCCCTGCACATCAGGGTCACCCTGGGTAGACCCACTGTGCCCCGGCCGCAGAAGGCCTCTGAGCAGCAGTTCCCGCAGCTCTGGGATCCTCAGGAGAAGCTCACCGGAAACCATCAGCAAGTGACCTGACGGCCTCGGACGCCGAACGACTGTCTTGGGAGGAAGATGCCGTCCCTCCCTGCTGCCACCTAGGAACCCACACGCTTCTCTGGGTTCTGAAGTCTGGTCCGAAAGGCCACCCACTTGGCCCTGACAGTGGGAACGCCGCGCGCGCTCTGCTTGGGCCGCGGGGCTGACAGGGCACCCACCTTCAGCCGGGGCCGCAGCAGCCCGGACTGGGCTCAGGAAGCCGGCAGAACAAAGACGGGATGGCCGGAGCCCAGCTCCCAGTTTGCAGCCGTACACACGCAGCTTCCAGAGCAACACGGCGTTTGAGGATGTCGGTGACCCCTGGGGTTTTCTCCAGAAAGTGGCTTGTGGCCGCATCGTGGGTGCAGGCCACATTTCTAGCCCGCTCAGCGTCGGTCTGTGGTTGGGCGGTGTGGCTCCACGGGCCGGGGTCTGGGCTGAGAGCACCCGGCGCTGCGTGTCGCAGTCACTGCTGTTCTGTGAGTGCGGAGGTCACGCGTGCGGCTCAGAGCTACGCGGACTCCGTAACAGGGGCCGGAAGAACGGCCTCCCCGGGACCCTCCCATCTGACGGCGTGAACGCAGCCCGCTGGTCACGGCCGGGGAGACGCTCCCGAGGAAGACCATCAGCTGTGACATCGCTTCCCTGTCCCCCCACGCAGCGTACACCCCCTTGCCGCGCTCGGGGCCGTCCTGATGACCCGGACCCCCGTCTGCTGCCCCCGCAGAACTGGGCTTAGTTGCCCCCGTGGCCAAGGCTCTCTGCTCCGTGTCCGTGTCCGGGGCCTGGTGGGCGTCGGATATAAACTGTCAGTGTCCCAAGTGAACGCACGCGAGCCCTGTGTCAGAGAGACCTTGGTTCCAAGGGGGCTCCGGCAGTTCGGGTGGACGGGCAGATTTCCCGAGGCTTCAGTTCCTTGTCTGGGAGCGGTGGGAGATGCGGCCGTCTCCGCGTCAGAGGGAAGAGGAAGTGAGATCAGGTCGATGCCCAGCACACACCTGTTTCCAGAAGTACCACGTCCCCCCATCCTCGGCTCTTTATGCCGTTCCCGAAGCGATCCCGATAACTGTTTTTTCTACTGCAAACACTCAAGAAGAGCCTGTCCTTTCCCGGCAGTGTAAGAATGGATTCTGCAAGCGTGCATGGTGTGTGCTGAGTACAAGCGAGCCCATCGGTCTCCAGGCTTTGGCCCCACCGTCTGCCCGGTCTCCGGCAGTCCCTGAGACTGACTGACATGGGAACGTGTGTTCCCGTCCCCGGTTCCGCACCGATGAGTGCCGGGAAGCGTCCGTGGGAGCAGAAGTAAGGGTTGAGAGGACATAAGGCCACGCAAGCGGAGAGTGGGCTCGGGAAGCTCGCATCCAGTGGGGCTCTGGACGTGGGCAGAGCCCTCCGGGCGCAAAGGGGGTCCGTGATTGGGGGCAGGTGGGCCACCTGGGAAGGGGTGGCAGGGGGCAGGATGGGTGCAAAGCAGAAGTGGGGCTGCACAGGCTCTCGGGGCCCTGGCGGGCTGGGCTGGTTTGGGGCAGTTTTAGGAAGATGAGGGGGAGCTGTGGATTCCGGAGACCGCTGCTGGCCCGGGACGGAGGGAAGCAGACGGGCCCAGAGGTGCGGTGTTCAGGGCCGTGGGCTGGACGTGAGCGTCCTTCGCTGGGCTTTCCCCACGGGGACAGTCTGGAGAGGGGAGATGCTGGCTTCAGGCACGGGGATGCCGGGCACTTCTCAGAGACTTGGCTGTGGCCCCAGGACGGGAGCCTAGAGAAGCAGACGGCGCACATCCAACAAGCGGAGATGCGGACCACACGCGGACCACACGCGGGCCACAGGGCTCCTGGCCATCCACCGGCTCTGTCAGTTCCTCCCGCCACCCTACGCTCCAGGACTCAGGCACCGTGTACCGTGCGGACATCCCCGCAGTGGCCTCCTTCTGACCAGTTCCTTCCTTGCCTCTCGGCCCTGGACGGCCGTGTTCCTGACTGCGCAGGCGTGTGCAGGCCACTCCTCCACGTGCCTGGGAACCCTGCGTTCCTGCCACCCTCACTGTGGGACACCCGAGCTGTGGCTCGCCCTCAGCCCATCACACTTGGACCCTTATCCCCGGAACCACCTGCAGGTCCCTGGACGGGGCCACCTGAGCCCGGCACCCGCTCAGCTGCTGACTGTCCGGGCTCTTCTACTTTTGGGACAAGTTAGGTGTCCCCCTGAGAGATGGCACTTTTGCCGCTCTCCCGGGTCACAGTGGCTCCCGCCCGCGTGGTGCTGCCGTGCCCCTTCCCCCGCCGTGCTGTGAGCTCCCCCGGAGGCACCGTCCCGCTCTCCCGCCTGTGTGCACACCTGCACCAAGCCTGGGCTGGGGCCAGAGCCCAGGACCCCCGCGTATGAATCAGGGGGACTCAGTGGTGGCCATAGCTGGAAGGAAAAGTGGAGCGAATTAATTCCTGACGGGCAAGACCCCAGCGAGGAGTCGCTGTTGTGGCCGGCGGGGGCCGCGCGGGGCCTCCTGAGCAGCGGTCACCCCCCACCACCGCCCCCTGCCAGGTCCATTATGACAGCTCCCCTGGTCTGCCCTGCCATCGCCTCCTGCGAGGGCGACCGGGCCCCTCCACGCTCCCCGGGCAGCAGGTGGGCCGGCCTGTGCCTCAGGCGGCCTCCTCACTGCGCCCCTGCCCCCGGCGCTGCTGCGTGGACTGTTCTCGACGTTTGGATACCCAGACCGGCCCGCGGACACGCTGCTTTGTGAGAAGTCCCCTGGCCTCGGGATCTGTGAGCGTGAGGAGAAGATGCGTTTTTCTTAAACAGCAGAGTCCTGTGAGCACAGTCGATTTTAATCCCTGATCCGGAAGCAGGGAGTCTCGCCCCTGTCTGATTGTAGGGGCCTGACTTCTTCTCCCCAGCTGTTGCCGTGCGGAGTTCGGGCCGCACCCGTCGGGTGGCCGTAGGGAGAACATAGGTGTTCTGTTGTAACTTTCGTGTCTCGGGTCGTGTGTCAGATATGTGTGTGTGAGACAGACAGAGACGGGGACAGAGGGGGAGGCTGGGGCTCTCCCTGAACACTTAGTGGCCTCAGCTCCGGGAGCCCAGCGTCCGTCCTCAGGGAGGAGGGTGGCCCGCAGGGAGCAGCAGAGCCGTTGGGAAGAGCAGAGACGTTCCTGAGCTTTTCTGGCGGAGCCTCCGGATAGCTCATCCTCTTAGGCTGAAACTTTAAAGCAGTTTAGACAGGTTTGTGCCCCTGCTTCCTACTGGGTTCCCCCGTTGTGTGTTCCCTGTGAGGTGTAAGAGGCCAGGCCACCATCCTTACACGTTACCGTGCTCGTTCCTACGAGGAAGCGCTTCGGGTCTGAACCCCAGTGCCTTTGGTCTCAAGCCGTCTGGGACTAAGAAACCCTCGGAGGCAAGAGGAGAGGCCGTGGCTCTGGGCGCCTGTGGAAGGACCTCGTGGAATGCCACGTGTGGCCTCAGCAAGTTACCCGAAACCTGTGAGGGTAGCAGAGCTCAGGGCACACTGAGGTGACTTCCTCCTCCGGCCGAGTCAGGCTCCTGCAGAGAGCAGCCTGGGGACAAGGGGTCTGCAGGGGCAGAGAGGCCTTCCCTCCGGAGGCCTGCAGGGGTACTGTGTGGAGGGCTTGTCTCCGCCCACGCTCAGGGCCCCCCCAGACACGCCCCTGCCCAAGCTCCGTGCGAGCCCACCCAGGGCACCAGGGCTCCAAGGCTTTGAGCCCCCTGCCCCCGGCAGGGCGCCCTGGGAGAGCCCCCCACCACGTCCCTGCACCCCTTGACAGGAGCTCCTGCTTCGGTCTCACCCCCCAGCCGTGTGGTGCAAAGGAGACCTGTAACCCGCCGGTTCCTGCGAGCACGCGGGGGACCGTGCACACGCTGTCCCGCCCGCCCGACGGAGCACGCCGTTCACAAGCGTGGGGCACGCTGGGCTGCCGTGGCTCTCGGTCTCGTGGGGCCGCGACACGGCTGTTAAAGGCGGTGTCTTGTACGTCGGGTCTTTCAGCCGAGAGTGGACAGAGTAGCGGGCAGTTCCAAGGGCGGCCGTCGGAAGTCTGGTCGCAGTGGCAAAGCCAGCACCACGGCCAGCAGAGCGGCGATCAGCACCCGCACCAGCAGCCCGGCCAGACCGAAGTGTTCCAGGTAAATCCAGCCAGCACAGCCTTCTCGTAGGTACCGGCGCCTTCTCTCTGCTTCCTTTCCCCTCGCTCTCTGCTGCGGCCCCTACTGGTCCTTAGGGGTCCGGGTCCTGGCCCAGCCTGGGGGGAGGGGCCGGGAGCTGAGGCCTCAGCTGTTCTCCCTGCTTGAGGACACCTGGGCCCTTCACAGCAGTCATTGTTGGAGACCCTCCTGGCCATCCCTCGAGATGGCAGCCCTGACCTAGCTGTGCAGCTGGAGGGGATCCTGTGACAGCCCCTCAGAGCAGTGCTTGGTCCCCACGGGGTTTCCCTGGCCCCACCTTCAGTCAGAAGTTTCCCCTGGAGGAAGGTTCCAGATGGAGGCCTGAGCCTGTCAATGACCCCTGAGCCACAGGCTTGGCCTGTCCCATTGGCCTGCGTGAGGAGCTCCTCCCCTAGAGCCGAGGCACCACAATCCCCGTCACCGTCACGCCCAGAGCTCCAGGTCTGCCCAGCAAAGCAGGGATGGGCAGGAAGCCCATGGAGGGAGGGATTGGAGGCCCCCCAGTTGGTGACCCCACCTTCCCAAGGAAAGGTCCACTCTCCTTGTCCCTAGCACCTGTCCCACCCAGCCAAGCAACTTCTCCGCAGGCAAAGGTCTAGAACCCAGAGGTCCCTCTCGATCTCCAGAGGGGCAGCGTTCTGACCTCCCTCCTCCGTCCTTATGCCTCACAGCCACGTGTAAGGCAGAATTCCCCAACCAGGTTGTTCATACTCACGAGGCTGAAAAGAATTCTTGGTCAGAGAAGTTCGAGAAACACTGACTGAGCAAATTATTCAGGTTCTTGCCTGCGGTCCTTATCAGAGCCTTTATTATACTCATAAGCACTGAGGATTTTTAGGAGGTAGGCAGAGTGTGCCATTTCCCAAACTCCCTCGTCCACTGAATTCTTTTCTCCAAGAGTATCTCATGGGCCGGAATCTGACAGAACACACTTTGAGAAATTTGTCAGATGGGATTGAAATTGTGCTATTCTCTAGGTGGGCAGTCTGAGGCCCACAGAACCTGAGGGGCTTGTTGGAAGTGAAGCCCGACCACACAGGCATATGGCTGTGCCCTCACAATACGCACGAGCCTGGCCCTGAGTTTATGTTGCATTTTGAGCATCGGCCATGGGTCCCTTGCTGGGTGCCCGGCCAGATTCACCACCCCGCAGGGTCCCTGTCCACCCGGTGTCCTGGCTCAGCCTCACACGGACACGGGTTATGTCCTGAGGTTGTGTTGAGCTGCTGAGACACCAGTCCCAGGGGCAAGCAGCTTCCCATCTCTGGGCATTTGAGGACCCCGAGTGTCCCCCAGACACCCGGAGCCCATCGCGGGGCTGCCCCCTGGGCAGGGGGATGGATGAGCACGAGGGCGAGTGGCAGGCTGGGCTCCTGGGGCGTGCGAGTGCCCGGGACGATGAGCTGACCCCGTGGCTTTCTTCTCCGCCCTCCCGCAGGACATGCTGCCCATGCCCGGAGATCCGACCCAGGGGACCGGCAACTATAACATCGAAGACTTCGCGGACCTGGGCATGTTCCCGCCGTTTTCTGAGTAGCGGCAGGCAGAGTGCGGCCAGCGCTGGGCAGAGCCCCACGCGCGATGCCGGCCCCCCCCATGTTGGCGGGGCCCCCCCACACCCTGCTTGCCCCGCCGCGGGACCCCCCAGCAGAAGGCATCTCACCCCCCCACCACCCCCGGCACAGCACCGCTCAGGCCACGGCCAGGGGTGCCCAGCCACCCGCCGGGAGCCCCAGTAGACATGGGGGGCGGGCGTTGTATTTATTGTACTTTCTCTGTGTATGTTTGGGAGGTGAGTCTGCTGGGCCCTCGAGGTCTGGTTGTGAATAATGTCGTAGTCGACCATGTTCACCTGGAAGACGTCCAGTCACAGTCCCGAGTGCCCAGGCCTGCCTGGGACACGGGTTTCTTCTTGCCTTCGACGTCTGTGGACAGGTGGGGCTCGGGCGCTGGAAGGGGGGTGAGCAGGACGCGTGGCCTTTGTCGTCCGAGCTAGGACCCAGAGGAGGCCCCCACACCCCGTCCCCGGCTCAGCCAAGTCTGTGTGTGCCTCTGTCTGTCCGTCCCTCGTGCTGTGGGGTGTGTGTGCTCTGTGCAGTGTGACGTGAATCCCTGTCCCAGTGTGTGTGCCGTGCCCCATGTGTGTCGTGTGGCCAGAGTAAGCCGCCAGGATCCAGGGCTGTCGGGCCGGGCAGAGCAGGCTGGCATTTCAGTGTCCCCCAAGCCCTGGCTGGGAACGAGCTTGTTTCATTGGGTCCCCTCCCGCATCCAGGTGCCCCTCTGAGAGGATGCGGCCACCTCCTCTTCCAGGAGGCCCCCGAGGGAGTGCGGGCCCTTCCCGCTTACCCGTGGGTATCCCCCACCCGGCTCCCAGCCCACGCCTGCGAGGGCCCACCTTGAGGTCACAGAGCCCGAGGGAAAGCAGGATGTCCAAGCCTCCCCGTCCTTCTGTGCCTCCTCCCCCAGCACCCGCCGTGGCAGCCACAGCACTCTCGGTGACCCTGGACAGGGGCAGGCGCGGACCCCTGTGCAGAGACAGGCTCTTAGAAACACCTCCCGCCAGGCCGCTGGGGACAGTGGCACCTCGTGGGGGCCGAGTGAGGGTCTGTGAGGCACAAGGCCGGGCTTCGCAGTGTGATTCTGGTACATGCTCCCCGGGGCCTTGCATTGCCCAGGGGGGTCTCATGACGGGAGGAAGAGTGACTCTAGAAGCTTCTGCCCGGCTGAGCCCATGGTCGCTGGCTTGCTGTGTTTCCCTGTCTCAGTGACCTCGCGTTCCCGTGCGCCATGCACTGAGGCGGGCTCCCAGCCTCTTGCTTCTGACTTTCCTGACAGCCGCGTGTCTGTTTGTCCTCCTCCTCCTCGGTGGGCTAGCGGACTCCCGTGTGGGACGGAAGCCACGCTCGCCCCGGGCAGGTGGAGGTGTCCTCCTCCCAGGAAGTCCCCGAATCCCTCCCAGGGCCTCCAGGCAGAACTTCTCAGGCACTGGCTCAGAAATACCCCACCCCGGGATTTCGGAAGACCCCGCGGAGTGCGGGGGCTTCTGAGCTGCCTGAGGGCAGAGTGAGCCCAGCCTGCGGGAAGGAGCGGGGTGGGGGGTTGCACGAGCCTCTGCTTTGCTGTGCGTTAAGCGCCAGCCCCATGGGAGTCCAGAGGGGATCGCTGTGCCCTGTCTCGCTGGGGGCTACACCGGCAGAAGTCCAGCATTGTGCGGTGGTCAGCGGTGGCCAGGAGTCAGCTGTGGGTGCTCCCGGCTCCAAGACAGAGTCCACGCGGGCTGAACCGTTCCCAGAGCGGCTCTTAGTCCTGGGACTTGGGTGGAGCCAACCCCATGCACCGCAACAGTGCCAGAGCCAGAGAGGGATTCCCCCGTGTGGGCCCTGCCCTTGGGGTCCCCTCCGCCCCCCGCAGCCTGAGCCAACCCCAAGGAGGGGCACGATCATTTCCAAGAAAGGTACAGAAATCACTTTCAGATCAGAGAATGATCTGATTCATGGTTTCTCCATGAAACGGAAACAGACTTTCTGTGGCCTTTCACCTGTGAGTTTGGAAGTTTTGGGCTTTCGTGTTCGTTTTTTTGTTTCCCGGAGAGAACTGGGGGTTTCCTGAGAGGTGCCCCTCAGCCTGACGCTGTGACCCGGGGCTGTGCTGGACACCAGGGGGGTGTGGGAGGGCCGGGAGAGCCTGGTCCCCAA
The DNA here is from genome assembly GCF_022355385.1 of Mustela nigripes. Lineage (NCBI taxonomy): Eukaryota > Metazoa > Chordata > Mammalia > Carnivora > Mustelidae > Mustela > Mustela nigripes. The sequence continues at coordinate 1,710,900 of NC_081569.1, forward strand.
CAGCCCTGCGACCACTTCTGTCTGTCCCTGAAGGCTCCATCTTGGAAGGTGGGGACCGCTGGTGACCGTAGGCCGGGCGTGATGGGAATGTCGTGACTGGGCGGCCGGGCTCCTGGTCCCCCAGCCCCATCCCAGGAGCGCCCACAGGGAAGCCGATGGCAGTCCGACCGGCTGGTGTGAACGCTCTGGCCTCTCCACTCCCCACCCCACTCCTTGCTTGTGATTCCTGGAAGCCATCCTGTGGCCAGTACGAAAACAGGACTGGAAGGATCTCTGACCCAAGAGATGTCACCTCGAGGAATCTTGTGACACACCAGAAGAAGAGTTCAAGCTGCTGGGGGTCTCATCCTGGTTTGGAGGAGAGAGCCCCGTGCCAGGCCAGGGCAGCCAAGAGGGGACCGTGCGTGGACCCAGCTGTTGGTGCGTCCCCCAGCCAGGCCCAGCCCAGACTCCTGTCCCGCCGGAGGCGCAGCCCAGCTGGGCCAGGACTCCCTCCCTCACTCCTGCCTGCTCTCCTTGAGCCCGGAGGGTGGGCCTCCCACAGAACAGGCCGGGGCTGCGGCGGCCTGGGCCCTGGGCGAGGACACGAAGCAGCCATTTTGAGGCTCACCCAAGACTTGGCTAGTGATGGTGGCCATGGGCAAGGAGGTTCTAGAACATTCTACCTAGATGTCCCTCCCACGAGTTTTGTCTTTAGCTGCGGTTTCAGGGAGTGACAGCACCATCACAAGCAGCCGCATTCTCCTCGGCGTCCCGAGACTTGCAATGCACCCCCTACGCTGTTTCGCGCGCCCGTTACAGAGTGGGAGCTGCTGAGAGTTGAGGGAACTTCCTTCGGGGGCTCGGACCTCTCGGCCAGTGAAGAGACCATGTCTCCCCCAGATTAGCCACATGTGACCGGGACCTCCCATACATGTCCGCTAGCCTTCACCAAGGGACGGGACAACCCCGGGGAACTGAGCCGTGATCTCGGCCTCGTACGCCCGCCCCTGGGAGCCTCCGAGCTCTGCCCGGCCCACGGGCTCCCTGCCAGTATGGCCTGTCATGGAGCCAGACCGACCAAAGTGTTGGTGCGTCACGAGTCAGGGCACAAGTGGGCTTGGCTGTTCCTTGCCGGGGGTCCTTCCCCTGCCCCCACCAGCTCCTCGCGGGGTGTGCTGAGGGGCCTCCCCACCTTTCCCTTGGCTGCCCGGGCCCAACCCAACTGGAGAGGCACCCCGCCGGGCTGCAGGCCACTGTTCACCTAGAGATGTGCCTGGATCTGGTGGCCAAAGCTGGTGTTGTGGTCCAGCAGCCCCCCAAAGCCTGCGTGGGGCCACCCACTGGGGAGGGGCCAGGCTGGCCGGATGTGGGGCGACTGGCTCCCCGGGACAGCCTTGTTCTTCGGCGAGGACGGGCTTCGTGGACTCTGTAAGCACGCCGTCATCTCCCTTGTAGCCTTTCTTCGTATGGCTGTGAGCTGTGCTGTGGATACATCCTCCTGTGTATTTCTGGAATGTTCTCTCGGACTAACGGTTATTGAGTTGGTTGTGTATATGTGTAACTAATGTAACTGCCTTTTCAGATTTCATCACAATAAAGATGACTTAGCTCTGAACAGTGAATCGTGCGGCCAGCGTCGTGACTGAGCCGTCTGGGGAGACGTCTCCTGGGCTTGGGGGTGCGTCTGGCTTCACGCCTCTCGCTCCTGCTGAGGGCTCTGCTCTGTCTCTCACTGCCGGCCAGGAGCGGAGAGTCCCTGGGCGCTAACGAGGGGCCCTTTTGGGGGTCTGGCTACATAGGAGAGAAAGGTGCTTGCCCTTATCGACAGGCACAGCTCTCCAGGAGGCTCTGTGCTGCTTTGTGACTCATGAGAGACCTGGGCTATGTGCTTGTCCGTCCCAGTTCCTACATGATGAACCCAGACTCGAGAAGTGCAGGGACCACCTGAGAACAGACAGGAAGGGAGTGGCAGAACCAGGATTTGATCTCAGCCCTTACTCCAAACCTTGTATCTGCTGTCTTCTCCAAACACTCTTTTTATTTTTTTTTAATTTTTAAAAAATTCTCCATACGTTAGTATTTTAATATGCTCATGCCTCTAGAAAATACTTACAAATTCTAACCTTTCTCTGTGGAGAGATGACTATTTGGGGTCTAGCAAAATGCCAGAGTGAAATCATTTAAACGCTTTCCCACTAAAGACTACCAGTCCTATTTTTTTTTTACAGCTTTGTTGAGCTATGATTGATATAAAATAAACTGCATGTATTTAAAGCATACATGGGAGAAAATTCTGTGACCTTGAGTTAGGCTTAGATTTCTTAGATAAGCCACTCAAAGCATGATCTGTAGAAGAATAAAATTATAAGTTGGACTTCGTAAAAAAATTCAAACCTTTGCTCTTTAAAGACACGGTTAGCTGGATGGAAAAATCCCCCATTGACTGGGAAGAAATGTTTGTGAGCCATGTATCTGGCAAAGGACTTGTATCCAAAATACGTAAAGAATGCTTACAACTCAATAAACAAGTCAGTACAAAACAGACAAAAGAGGGGCACCTGGTGGCTCCGTGGGTTAAAGCCTCTGCCTTTGGCTCAGGTCTTGATCCCAGGGTCCAGGGATCGAGCCCCACATCAGGCTCTCTGCTCAGCAGGGAACCTGCTTCCTCCTCTCTCTCTGCCTGCCTCTCTGCCTACTTGTTATCTCTGTCTGTCAAATAAATAAATAAATATTTTTAAAAAAAACAGGCAAAAGATTTAGACATACTTCGCGAAAGAAGATACGAAGTGGGAAATAAACTCAGGAAAACATGGCTGGGGTCATTCGTCGTCAGGGAAATGCACATTCTAATTCCACGAGCCTTTAGAATGTTTTAACATTTAAACAGACTGATGGCAGCAGATCTTGTCCAGCCTATGGAGTGCCTAGACATCCCCACGTACGTGCTGGTGCCGCAGTCCCTTTGCACAGCAGCGAGGCAGCTTCTTATAAAGTTAAGCACACATGTACCCTATGACCTAGTCTTTCCACATCTCGGTGTTTATTTTCCCAGCGGAAATGGGAACGTGTTTCCCCACCAAGACCGCAATGGGACTGCTCATTGCAGCTGTATCTGTTTACGCACCGAGAGCCAGAAACCCCCTAAAATGTCCATCAGAAGGTGAGTGGGGAAATCGGGGTAGATCCGCACAACGAACAGTACTCAGCAATGATGGGAACAGAGTGTAGACGTAAGCGACGATAAGATAGAGCTCAAAAACATCACACAGAGCAGAAGCATCCAGGCACAAAGGTACGACCTGATTGCACAGAGACGACATTGCCGGAAAGAACCAGCTCATCAGCAGGACGGGAAGCATGTCCGTGGTTCTGGGGCTGGAGGGACTGGGGAGGTTCTAGATTTGATGGGCGGCCACAGAGGTGTATACAAATGATGTGAATCATCAAACTGTTCCCTGAAGAGGGGCCCTTTAAGTTCTAATATGTTTAAATTCTACCCGAATTAACTTGATATAAAAATAATCACGGAGGAGGTTTATTGTGCCCTTTGATAAGATAATCCCAAATTTCCTATGGAAATAAAGAAAAACAATAGCCAATACACTTAATTGAATGAGATATTTAAAGAAGAGAAGGAGGAAGAGGAAGAAAAGGAGGCAAAAAATGGAGCATTTAGCCTTCTAGACCCCAGAAGCTTTGGGATGAAAAGTGTGGTTTTGGCGTGAGTCTGGAACCCTAGATCAGGGGAACATGGCGAAGAAACCAGGAGGACACACACAGTCTGAAGTCAGATCGTTTTCTGGGAGAGGAGAGGAGAGCCCACACCACAGGTCACGGTCACGGGGACCAGGCCACCGTCAGTGGCGACAAGGAAATGGCAGAAACAGAACATTTGATCCTTATCTCTCACCCAAGATGCAAAATGCAGTACGCAGAAAGGACACTCCACCAAGGTGAGAATACCTGGACGTTGAAAAGTGGTACATTAGAACATTTAGGGAAAACAAAACAAAACTAGGAAACCATATTTATAGAATCAAATCCGGGACTTCTCACACCAGGAGACCACAAAAACACTGAAAAAATGCCCAGCTTAAAAATATGTGAAAAGACAACCGGTGTGGACTGGTAGGAAGTGTTTGTGATTTATATTGTCTGTGCCCAACCGAGTAGTATCGGGACAAAGTACTCTTCGTATGTGAAGGGTTCATTAAAACCGATGAGAAAAATACAACCCGACAGACACCCGGCCACAGGGTCTCAGCCGTCCATTCATAAAACTCACAGGGCAGCAAGCACATCAGGAGGGGCCGGACCTCCCTAGAAATCAGGGAAATGCAAAACGGAAACAAGATAACCACATGCTGGGACCCACCCAGCTCTGATAAACAGTTGTTACTGAGGATGTGGGGAAGCAGGGAGCCCTGCTGGTGGGACGCGGGCAGGACGCTCTGGCGAGTTAGGAGACATCCCAGCAGGTCAGGGATGTGCAGGACCCCTGCCTCAGGGACCCCAAGTCCAAGCCCTGTCCCAGGAAGCGTCCCGCAGGAGCGCCAGAAGACAGTGGAAAGGGGATGCGTCGTGCAGCGCGTAGCAGCGAAAAGCGAGAAACACAGAACCATCCCTCGGTGGAGATAGGAATAAACTCATGTAGTCACACACAGCGATACGCAGGGGCCCGGAAAGGGGTCTCATTGCAGCGTGCTAAAGTTCCAAAACTGGGGCACCGAACTTAAAATACGCTTTGTATTTTTATAACTCAGCACAATCACCTATTTTGTGCATAAGCAGATGAGTAGTTTGAGTCTGGAGAAGAGTCTCGTGGACCGACCGACAGGTACAGCCCCGGACAGAGCGGCAAAGAGACAGCGTGACCAGAAGAGAAGGCTTGTACAGCTGAGTTTCTTCAAACGAATTAAGAAATGAGGGGGTAGGTTGAAAGGAAAGGGCAGAGGAAAGGGATCTGAAGAATTAGAGCAACATGTCCAACAGTGAGTCTTATCTTGGCGCCGAGCAGAGAGGAGGGTGGGCGCGGTATGGCCCTTCTCTCAGATCCGCCGTGTTCTGGAAACAGCTGAGAAGTGCCCCAAGTCAGTCAATGAGAAAGTAGCTATTCAGTCTCAGGGAAACACAAATCGAAAACCATCCTTCCAGGGCGCCTGGGTGGCTCAGAGGGTTAAGCTTCTGCCTTCGGCTCAGGTCATGATCTCAGGGTCCTGGGATCGAGCCCCGCATTGGGCTCTCTGCTCCGCGGGGAGCCTGCTTCCCCCTCTCTCTCTGCCTGCCTCTCTGCCTGCTTGTGATCTCTGTCTGTCAAATAAATATATACAATCTAAAAAAGAAAAAGTCCTTCCATTAAACGTCACACAGCATCACCTCCGTGTGCGAACACACGCAGAGCAACCCCACTTCCGGCCTGACGGTTGTGACCCTGTTTCTCCCCCAGACTCTCCCCCGCGTGTTCTCAGACCACCTGCTGGGGGGGGGCTGGGGCTCCCCAGGGAAGACGCGCTGAGCCCGTGGAAACCCCGTTCCTGGGGAGAGAGGTAGGCAGACAGAATACGACATTCCAGAATGTGCAAAAGGTTTGGGTATAAAGGACCCCCTCCCGCACCAACACAGACAGGGAGTGGGGTGGGGGGGCCCGGGGCGTGTGGAAGGGCCTGATGGGTTTGGCTTCACCAACAGGCCCCGGCTGGGGCCCGTCAACCACACAGCCTTCCGCCGAGAGCCCAGCCTGGGGGCTCAGATGATACTTCCTGAGTTCCCACCTCTAAGGCCGGGTCCCTTACAGACCCTGGAGCGCATATGCCGCCCCTCAGCAGGACACCGGTGGGAAAGGACCGGAACACCACTCCCTCTGGTTACAGCCCAGCTCCCAGTTCTTCCCACGGAGTTCATGGCCGAGTCACACATGGGTCTGGAAAGCCAAGAGGGCGGCCAGGGGCTGGCGAGGGCGAGAAAGCAGCAGGTGCACAGTGGCCGTCCGACAGCACGAGAGCAGTCCTCCTCCACGAGGCTCCTCGGGAGCAGAACCCACGTCCACTACTGGGCCTCATGGAACTGCTGCCCCCGGAATGGCCACCGAGTTCTCCCCGTGGCCGTGTCTGGGCTAGGCAGAGCCACGGAGCCACAGCGGGGGCCGGTCAGCCCAGCAATGATCAAGATCTCAGCTCGCAGGGGCCGGTGGAGGTGCGGGGTGGGGAGTCTGCCCAGGTGCGGTGGCACCTGCAGGCCTGTGGCTCCCACACAGACAAGAGAGAGGGCAGCTGGTGGCCACCGACTGAGCCCCAGGCAGACGGCCCGTCTGGGGCCATGTGGACAAGGACCACGGTCAGCAGGAATGGGACACGAGCGCCTCCCCTCTGGGACCATGGAGCATGGCCCTGTTTATCGCGGGAAACATCCAGGGGACTGTTTTCCCTTTCATGTGAGTGAGGCAGGAGGCCGTATGAGGGGAGGCCGGCGTTTGACCCGAACCAGGCTCCGAAGGTGGCCTGGGGAGGGACGTCCTGGGAAGGCTGGGCCACCCAGGCATAGAGGCCCTCCCTGTCGCCTGACAAGAGAGGCACACCTGGGACGGAAAATCTGAAGGCAAGAAGCTATGGGGCAAGGCAGGTCAGGCTGTGGCCCAGGTCCGAATAGGGACGCTGGTCCCCAATGTGTCCTCGACCCAAGGACTCCAGGCCCCAGGAGGACCTGAGCACAGGGCACGGGCCGGGGTGGGAGAACACAGCCCCCCCGAGGAGACCACGGAAGGCCAGTGGGGGAGAAGCTGCTGGGGGCCCGCCGTCCGCTCTCCCTCCCCCCAGCCCTCCCTGCCTTCCCTCTCGGGCACAGGAACCCCGTCTCTGTCGAAGGACTGTCCTCGGCTCCCGGGCCTCGCTCTGCCCACATACAAGGCCAGGGCGCCTGGGATCTTCTAAATCTCAACAGGAGCTGCCCCTTAGCAAGGACCCATGGGTGCAGGGGTGCCAAAAGCCCCCGCTCCTCCTCCTCCGCGTACCCCGTTCCCCTGCAACCCCACTCCCCTGCTGAGGGCTCTCCACGCCGTCCTGTCCGGGTGCTCTCCGGGTGCTCGAGCCTTCCTGGGAGACGGAGATATACTTACCCTCTGTGGAAACCCTATTTGCTGGACACCGGGACCTGCTCTGTCTCCTTTCGGATCCCACTCTCGGCGGGGGGTGGTCTCCCTTCCCTGGTGGTCAAGTTCCGCGATCTTGAGTGTCCGTGAGCAGTGCCCCCTCCAGCCCCGGACGGCTGCATGGTGGAGGTGATGGCAGATGGACGAGCCTCCTCCCCGCCTGGCCTTCCCAGGAGCCTTTTGGATCCTTCGCATGAGAACACGCTTCTTAGAGCTGCTTCTGAAGACCCCAGCCTCACAACGAACATGGACATAGAATTCAGAACACGTGGCTGCCGTATGCCATATGGTTCTGGCAGAACAAAAGGCAAAGATGATGTCTTTTTTTTTTTTTTTTTTTTAAGATTTTATTTATTTATTTGACAGAGAGAGATCACAAGCAGGCAGAGAGAGAGAGAGAGAAGGAAGCAGGTTCCCTGCCGAGCAGAGAGCCTGATTCAGGGCTCGATCCCAGAACCCTGAGATCGTGACCTGAGCTGAAGGCAGAGGCTTAACCCACTGAGCCACCCAGGCGCCCCCCAGAACATCTCTTAAAGAGCTGTATGTACAGAGGATTGAGCCTTTACTTGTCAATAAAAACACAAATATTTTTGGTAATATTTGGTGCTGTCCTTGGGACAGGACTCTGCCTTCGAGGATTCCTCTCCAGGGCCTGGGAAAGTAGCTCCCCCCGTTTACCTGGAACTTTCCAGTTGCAGCCGTGGCAGCCCACATCCCGAAAATGAAGACAAGGACATCGGGTCACCCACCGGGGACCCCAGCATTTGCTGGCGGTGACGGCTGCGCCCTGGACAGGAAGAAAGACAGGACTGCAGATGGCCGGAGCTGGACAGGATTTCAGTGGGAACTGAGAGCAGCATTCTCAGGTGACAGGAGAGGAAAGGCAGGCCAGAAGTTCACTCAAATCTCGCCTTGTTTCCCAGAACGTTTAGCCGGAGCTGGACGCTCCTCTTGGCCCTGATGGTCTTGTTGAATGAGGCCACTAATCACACGGACCCCATGGAAAGTGGGGGACTTTCTCTTCTTTTTTTTTTTTTCTTTCAGCTAGGATCTAACCCAGCCTGGATCCCAATTCAGGACCCAAACCCACAACCCCGAGATCAAGAGCTGGACGCCTCACCGACTGAGCTGCCCAGGCACCCCAAAGCCAGGGATCCTCCACGCCACCAGCAACTGCCCAGACCTGTGAAGAATGACGCTTCCCCTATGACCCCGGTCAGCGGTCCGTGTCCTGCCCAAGAATGCTGGCAAGGGAATGGCCGAGAAGCCCACCCTGCCTGGCGGCTTGATCTGTGGAGGGACGCCTGGAGTCTTCGAGGCTGATTTTCCGTGCAGAACAGCAGTGTCCACCCTGAGGAAACCCAGCACACAATCCCTGTGGTCTCACCTGCCCCTCTGGGGACCCTGAGGACCCAGAGCCTGTCCCAGGGGAGGAGAGGGGGATGAGGCCCAGGGCAGACCGGCACGGGCAGGGGCCACACAGAGCTCATGGCCCGCCATGCAACATCCCATGTGGAGATCATCTTTCCCCCTGGGCCACTGTGACAAGTGAGCACAGCCCAGGTGGCTTCAGACAGCAGCAGTGTATTCTCAGGATTCTGGAGATCATGTTCTGGAATCAAGGTGCTGGCAGGGCGGGCTCCGTCCGGAGGTCACGAGGGAGCGTCTGAGCCGTGCCTCTTCAAGGTTTTGGTGGCTGCCAGCCAGCCTCGGTGCTCCTCGGCGTGTGTCCGCATGCCCCGGTCTCTGCCTGCGGGTCCACAAGACCTTTCCGAGTCCCTGGGTCTTCCGTCTCCCCTCCTTTCTCTTACAGGGACCCACCCGCTGATTTAGAGCCGAGCCCAAGTCCAGGATCTAATTTCAGGATCCTTAACCTCATTATGTCTGCGAAGACCCTATTTCCAGGTAAGGCCACTTTCCGTGCACCAAGGCTAAGGACTCGGACCTATTTCAGGAACCACAGCTCAGCCCAGCGCACACAGCAAGGTGTGAGGGACAGTTTCGGTGGCCGGGTCTTCTGCAAAGGCTGGCAGGGCTGCAGACTGTTCAGAAGCATGGAGATGGCCAAATGGAAGATCCCGAAATTCTAGGAGTGGCCCATCGCCCCCTCGCTGCTGGGGTGGGGACCCGGGGGGAGTAGGTGCTGAAAACGCCCTCGGATGTGCGAGCACAACAGGTGAGGGAGGGGGAAACACAGAGGGCACGGGGCCGAGCCTGGCCTCATGCAGCGCAGAGTCTGAGTGCCCACTAAGAGGAGGCTGGGTCTGATTTGGGAGGAGAAAGTCATCTGCGGAACAGAGCGTGATGGGCGCGGTGCCCCACATGGGATTGTCCCATGTGCTGTGCGTCTGCGTTTCTCAGGAACAGTGACCCCTGTGAGGGCGGTTCCCGAAGGAGAAGCCTATTTCCAGCCCAACGGGGTGAGGACGCACATGTTTCCCAGCGTCAGAGGGAGAGTCGGTGCTGACCCCATGGAGACACAGCCTGGCTTCCCACGTGGGCGAGAGGCTGTGCTGGGGACAGCACCCACCCTGGAGCTCCGAGTTAGGGACCTGGAGCACCCAGTTAGGGACCCGGAGCTCTGAGTTAAGGAGCGTGGAACACTGAGTCCGGGAGCCCTGCCCACGAGTTAGGGCGCCCTGCCTGGAACACTGAGTCAGGGAGCAGGGAGCCCTGAGTTAGGAGCGTGGCGCATGAGTTAGGGAGCACGCCCACGAGTGCGGAGCTGGGGAACAGTATCTTTTCTGAACAAGTGCGGCACTCAAGATGTCTTCCCTCCTTTCTGTTCATGAAGAAAAACATAAACATGGGATGGAGTGTGTTTTAGGATTATTCTGGAAAGAGGGCGACAGTTACATGTCCTTTACTGAACTGCCCCGGGACGCACCTTGTGTTTTGTTTTTTTTTTTTTTTAAAGATTCTATTTTTAAGTCATCTCTACCCCCAGGGTGGAGCTCGAACCCACAACCCCCAGTCCACAAGTCACGTGCTCTTCCGACCCAGCCAGCCCGCTGCCCCCGCATTGTATGTTTTTGAGATAAAATTCACATACCGTCCAGTCTGCCGTGTGAAATCGGACGGTCCGGTGGTTGCAGACCACGAGCAAGCTTGTGCGGCCGTGGGCGTGTTCATCCTGACCGTCTCGTCGCCCCGTGAGGACACCCGCACCCCTTAGCCTCAGTCCCTTTGCCCTGTCACCTCCGCGCCTTCCTGACGGCCGCGTCTGCCGGGAGCCTGCGGGCCGAGGAGCCGGGCCGCGTGTGACCTCTCGCGTCCGCTCAAGCCTCACCCCTCCTGGAGCGTCTCCGCACCTCGGCTCTTCTATTGCCAGATCTTATTCCCCAGTGGCCCTTCGGGATCGTTTCCACAATCTGGATATTGTGGGTAAAATCGGGCTGAGCATCCGTTCACGGTTGGTGCGGACGACCAGGAAGGGTGGGGTCGCGGCGGGGTCGCGGAGTAAGGCCGCATTTCCCTTTCTGAGGAGCCGCCCCCTCCACGATCCGCGGCCCCCAGTCTCTGCTGCCCTTCCCCGCCCCCCTTTGACTTTGCCGCCGCGCTAGTGGGAGTCGTGGGTAGCTCGCCGGCGGTTTCTTCGCCTGGTCTCCACGGCTGACGGCGTCGATGTCTCCTCACGTATTCAATGTCCGCGGGTCCAGCTCCTTTGGAGAAATGTCCGTTCAGATCCTTGGCGCATATTGAACTGGATCCTTTGTCTTCCGTACGGTTGAGAGGTAAGAGTTAAGATCTGCAACTTCTTCCTCCCGCTCGCGATTCTCTTGTCACCTTCTTGGTGGGGTGTCCTGTGAAGCACGAAGGTCCCCGGCGTGGATGGGGTCCGATCTACCTTCTGCGCCTCTTATTTGTGCCTTTGGAGTCGTACGGAAGAAACTGTGTCTATGCTGTGGCCAAAAACCCGACACCCACGTTTGTTGTAGGACTTGTATTGTTCCTGCCCTCCGCTTCGCTCTTTGGCCCGTGTTGAGTTCATTTTTGTGGATGAGGTGGTGGTCCACGTGGGTTCTTCTGCACGAAGAAACGCAGCTGTCCAGCCTTGTTTGTCACAGAGGCCTCGCTCCTCTGCCCCCGGGGCCAGAAGCAAACCATCCGTGTGAGGATTCGGTCCTGGACTCTCCGTTTCATTCCGATGATCGACCCGTCTACACTCACGCCAGTGCCCCAGTCCTGACTGCGGCAGCTTCACGGGGATTTCCGAAACTGGGAAGTTATGAGCCCTGTTTTCCTGCTCTGTTTCCCCAAAGGCCTGCTTGGCTCCTCCGGTCCCTTGCATTTCTGCGTGAATAAATGAATTTTATGACCAGGAACATGCCCGTCTATGAATAGGATTACTCCTATTCTAGAACCGGCTCGTCGCTCTAGCGGGAGGGCGGCTGGGGCTCTGCGGCCGTGGCAGGCAGCCCGAGGGTCCGTTCAGAGGCTCACTCTCTTAACAGCGTTTGGCCTCACAACCCACAAGCACGGAACTCGGTTCATTTATTTAGGTTTTTAGTTCCTTCAACAAGGTTTTTGTTTCCTTTTTCCTTTTTTATACGGTTGCTTGCTTCCTTGATTAATATTAATCAATTATAATTAATATAATTAATTATAGTTAATTAATTTAATTAATCATAGTCAATTAATTTGATTAATTAATAATCAATTGATTATATATAGCTAAGTATATGTAATCAATTAATTTAATTAATATGATTGATTATGTTAATTAATATAAAACGAGTTAGTTTTTAGTTTCAAGCATCCAAGTCGTACACGTCTCTCGTTGGATTGATTCCCGAGTGGCTCTTGATCGTGTAAGCGCAATCGCCGTCCGGCTTTCGTTTTCCGAACGCTCGTTGCTGGTGCAAACACAAGTCGACGTGGGCACCCGTCTTGGGCCGCGAGGCCTTGGAGACTCACTGAGAGGTTCCAGTGGCCTTCTGCCCGTCTGCAGACACCTTGGGATTTTTCGGGATCAGTCGAGATCATGTCCCCTGCGAATAGACGTAGTTTCTCTTCTGCTTTCCAGCCAGGATGGCTCTTGCTTCGTTCTCCATCTCCCCAGGCAGAAGCTCCGGCTCAGGGTGGCACGGCCGCCGCGAGAGCCGCTGGCCTCGGCTTGCTCCTGACCTGAAGGGAAAAGCCTTCGTTCTGCCGTCACCAAAGGCGATGTGCTCTTTGCAAATGACCCCCGCCCTCATCGGGTGCGTGTTTCCGTGCTCAAGGGTGTTGGATTTTGTGCAGTGTTTCTTCTGCATCGATTGCGTTTGTTACGATCACCGCCGAGGCTTCCGTGCTCCGCTCCACGAATGCGGTGCGTATCCGCGACGGGACTTTGCTTCCGCGGGGCCGGTCCTCCGTGACTCCCCTCCCTATTGTTTCTCATCTTCATCTCGGACATTGTGCTTCTCCCCTAGAAGTCCAAGTGGAGCTTCTTTATGTCTCCTGCGCGTCTAGGGAACATCATCCCGGGCCTCCCTCGGGCCCCGTAGTGACCGTGTGGTCACAATGGGTTTGAGGTTCTTTTCTGGGTCATCACCCGTCAGCTGAATCGTCTCCCCGTCGTGGGTCGTCCTTCCCTGTTTCTTCAAGGGCCTGGGCAGTCTTGACTGGATGACAGACATCGGCTTCACCTTTGTGGACGCAGGGTGGCTTCCTGCCCTCACACACACCCACAGTTCTGTTCCGGCATGCAGCGGAGTCATAGAAACGGGCTGAGTCTTCCGAATCTTGCTTTTAAGCTGTTTCAGGAGGGAGAGGTCCCTGTTCCCCTTTCATGAGGGGGTGCCCTCGGGGCATACCTGCCCCCGTCCCACCAATGCCACGAACTGTGAAGCTCCTGTTTCCAGCTCTGGATGCCGGAGCCAGTCCCTGATCTGTGGGGGCACCGGGAGACCCGCTCTCTGCTGCTCTCAGGTGGCTCTTTCCCTAACCTTAAACCGTTCCCTCCCTGATTACTCTCGCCGAGGGAAGACTCAAGAAATCCTCTCTAAGAGCCCCATGATCAGAACAGAGGCTGGTAAGGTGGGTGCAGGCCTGTGCCCCATGGTCCTGAGCGGACACTGTGCCTTGCAGATGCCAGCCTCCTGGGCCTCCCTGGACTCCAAGCTCTTTCTCTTCAGTCCAGCGGCCCCAGACGCTTCCCAGACGCCCTCTCTCGCTGTGCAGCATTCTAGAAGAAACACAGGCTCTCCACTGGGGCATTAACCTCCGCTAACCTCCTAGCTTTCGCTCCCTCGGGAGTCGCCCTCTCCTGTCACCAGCGTTGCATAACCCGTGTTTCATGCATTTTCTCTGAGTTATCTGACTCAGGGAGGAGCCCCTGTTTCTCCACCTTGGCTAGAAGCAGATGTCGCCTGCCTCACTTTTTGGAGTCAGGCTGGTATCTATGCGGAAGCTTGAAGCTGGCCTCCGCTCCGACCACAGGGCCCCGTCTCTCCCTGCTCCCGCCCGAGCCCCAGACCTGCCTCTCTGGTAGTCTCCTTGTACCTGTGAACCCCGCTGCGTGGGGCATTGGGAACTGCTCGCTGCTGGGAGGGGCTGGACACCTGTTCCGACCCTTCTCCTGCCTGCATCCTCGTACAGATGCCCACGGTCCCCCGAGGTCCTGGCCCCGCCTAGGCTGGCTGCAGCAGGGGGCCACGGAAGCCAGCAAAGATCTCCGGTCCTTCCCTCCAGAGTGTGGCCGCAAGCCGTCCCTTTCACTCCCCGGTTGGCTTCATCCGTCCTCCTTCCGGCCGAGGGCGGCATCCTCAGCTCCGTGAGGTCCGGGATCTTGTTTTGGTCCCAAGAGCAGAGGATATGCGACCGGACACGTGGGGCATACACAGTATTTGCTAAATTACTCATTTCTGAATTTCCCTCTCTTGCCTGCCAGAAAACTTGCAGCTTTTTCTTCCTATTGGGTACAAAGGACTGTACTGTTCTAGGTCGCAGCCCCCCTCCCTGGCCTTGGGGTTAGAGTCCCCGTGCAATCTGCCTAATGACAGAAGGGCCCACAGAAGACGGAAAACACCCAGATTGCTAAATGGGAAAAGACATGAGCAGGTGAGTCCGGGACATTCTGCACCCGACTTTAGGCCTCGTGCTCACTGCGACGGACGGACATCTGTGATGGACAGACGTCTTTTGATGTAGAGGACGTCCAAGTTCAAAGCTAAGCCTTTCCTATTAACAATACAGGATTTTCAGCCATGAGAGGATTCGCTAAATTAACACGTGGATGAGACAGTAGTACGGTGAAAGTGAATCAGAGTGACAGCACCGAGTGCCGGCAGGGGCATGAAGACGGGTTACCCAGAGGGGGCCTGTGGGGACAGGAAATGGTTTGGCCACTCAGAGGTCATTCAGCAGGTCCTTTCAAAACCAAGAGTAGAGGTACCATGACCCAGCCGGTGCAGGGTTGGCCTTTCGTCCCGGGAAAATGAAGACTTTTTTTTTTTTTTTTTTTTTTAAGATTTTGTTTATTTGTTTGACAGAGATCACAAGCAAGCAGAGGGCAGGTGGGGGGGCGGGCAGGCTCCCTGCTGAGCAGAGAACCCGATGCGGGGCTCGATCCCAGGACCCTGAGACTATGACCTGAGCCAAAGGCAGAGGCTTTAACCCACCAAGCCACCCAGGCGCCCCAAGACTTATTTTTTCATGCAAGAATTTATAAAGGAATGTTCCTAACAGCTTTATGCATAAGTAAAAGTGTTCTTCAATGGATAAAAACAAAACACAACAAAAAAAAACCCAAACCCCTAGGCTGCCTCCATACCATAGAATCAACCCAGCCGCTAAAGGGAACGAGGTGTTGGTTCGCATGAGGCCTGGCCTGAGCGAGAGGACACCTGCCGCTTGATTCTAGTTACTGGGACGTTCAGAGAGTAACAGTCCAGGAACGGGGGATGGGCGGGCAGTTGCAGGGTGTAGGGGTGAGCCTATGGAGGGCAACAAGAGCCAGGCTGTTGGTACAGCTGGGTCCTGCACACACTCACGCACACTCACACACTCATACGAGTGTGTCTAGAACCGGAGAACTCCCGGTGAGCTCTGGGTTCCCCTGGGATCCCTGTGTCAGGACACTGTTCTATGGCTGTAGGAACCCGTCCGATGGAACGGGCAGCAGCGGCGAGAGAAGGGTGCCCCTCCCCCTCCCGACCTTTCTTTGCAACTCCCGCGAATCTAGAATTCGTTCAAAATAGAGAGTCCGTTTTAAAACGGAGCTTCGGCGCAGCCTAGCTGCAGCGTATTTATAAACTACAAAACGCTTTTCCGACCCCCGCTCGGCCCTTGGTGCCTTCCCGTCGTGCTAGTGTGAGCTCGCGCCCGACACTCAGGAAGGCCAAGAGGGAACCATAATTTTTTGCCGCAGACGTGTATTAAGGAAGTGACATCAGCTGTGTCGGAGGACGCTGCTGTCAAGATCTGACCTGGAAAGTGTCCACGGGCTCTGGAGTTCAGTTCCCTGGGGACCCAGCAAGTGAGATCTAGCAGCGAGGCCGAGGCAGGGGTCAGGTGCTTTGTCTTTGAGGACTAAACCCTGGAGGCCATTCAGAACAGGATCCAGACACGGGGAAAAAGATACTAACGTGATCGCCCACCGGGGAGCCCAGGGGGACACCTCGACTTCAGAGACGAGGCTGCACCAGTGGACAGAATGACAAGTTGGCCCGATGGCTCCGGGGGCTGGACACAGCCTGCAGGTGGACATGACCACAGCGGGGAAGAGCCGGGGGTGAGGCCAGGGGCCCGACGGACACTTCCGCACACACAAGCACCCACGCGCAGGGCACGAGGCTCGCCGCAGAAACCCACAAGGGTCCCAGCTCACGCAGGCTGCACTTGGCCTCGAAGAACGACATTCTGCAGCTGTCGGAAGCATAAAAAAATGGGACCTGCGTGGGCTATTCTTCCTCCGCTAAGTGGTCATTATTGATCCTGGCCGTAGAGCTCCGGTCCCCCGGGGGCCTCGAAAAGACCATTGCAGGTTTCTGCCTGCTGTTCGGTGGGAGGTCATAAGCCACGCAGACCTCTGTGTGCACCCCATCCGCTCACCCAGGACCTGGGAATTTATTATTCAATGGGAGGAAGAGCTAAACCCACAAAATTCTTCATTTCGGCTCCATTTACATGATAGGGTAACGATTTAATATTCTGCTGTCTTTCTGCCTACCCACCTCCACTCCCGTAGCAGGAAGAGCCCCCCCCCCATCTATCCTGCCAGAAAGTGGCTCAGAAAGAAATGCAAAGATTACGTAAAGACACGAGACACACAAGGCACACAAGTCAAGGTACTTTGTGAGATCCAACCTTTGCCGAAAGCTTAAAAGTATTTTCTAGGTATTCCAGGTTCTGGAATTCAAAAGTCAGAAGCTTGGAGAGCGGAGTGGAGTTTTAACCTCCCATCGAGGAAGGAAGACTCGAGCTCCTTCCCCAAGAGTGATCTGAAACGGGGAGGTGGGGCTCAGACTATGTCACCCCGAGATGGGCCACTTTGGGAGGAGCTTGAGAAACCGCATGTGCAAGGACACTGCGTCTCCTTCACTGACCCCCGAAAGCAGGAGACCCGGCCCCCCGTGAAAGGCGGGTAGACGGGATCCCTCAACTGAGACGGGGAACCCAGGAGCGAGGTCTCAGGAACAAGCTTGTGACCTCCTCACCACTCACCGCGCACTCCCCAAGCCCCTGGTCTTGTCCGTTCTTCACAAACGTAGGGTTTCTTTGTCTAACACGTATGAAAGCCTCCTGCTCCGACCACTGCTCTGAGTCTCACGTCTCCGTGGGCTCCTGTCCATACACGTGTACGTAAGTCACTTGTTTTTCTCCTGTTATTCTGGCTTTTGAGCGAGGGCGTGGGGGTGTCTCAGGCAAGGATCTAGAAGAGTCGCGGGAAAATGGTGTTTCCTCCCCTGCACACCCCCAGGGGAGTAAGAGCTTGTCCTGCAGACCCGAGAGGAGAAGGGAACGGGCAAGCCTGCAGCGCCGGTGCTGAGGTCTCGAGGAAGCCTGGCCCCCGTGGGGAGGCCGTCCCCAGGGTTTGTGGGTGTCCCTGACCAGCAGGGCTCTGCCTCCTTGATAGCAAAGCAGCTCAGCCCCTGAACTGAAGGCAGCAACGGTCAGCGGGTGCCGAGGACGAGTAAGGGCCCCTCTGTCCCACGGGGGTTGCAGAAGGGCTAGGGAAGCTGGTGGCCCTCAGGGGTGTGGGGTTGGAACGAGAATGACACGGGGCGCGTAGTCTCCCGGTGACCAAAGCCCACCGTCCACAGCCCTCCCGACCCCGGAGAGGCTTCCACATGATTCCCATCACTGCACCGTGAGCCTCCGTGAGAGCATTTTCTGCCTCCGTTCCTGCCCTGCCGTCGGTGCACGTCCATGGGCTCCCTTCGCAGACCCAGAGCTCCCTGAAGGGGAACTGCGGGCTTTACCTCGGGTTCAGCCGGGCCGGCACCTGACCTCGGTGGCTCAGTGACTATTTGCCGAACGTCACCACAAAGGTCGGCTCACGCTACCACTGAGGATGTTTATTCCAAAGAGCGAATGTAGCATCAGATCCATTAGCTCCTCCAAAATAGGTTTTTCCAAGAAGCTTTGAATCAGCAGACGGGGTTGGACCCCGTTTCCAAACCTGTGAGGTCCCGGGGGGCTACCGTAACGAGTCACCATGAAGGCACTTATCTCCCGTCTTTCTGGAGGCTGGAAGTCCAAAACTACTCTCACTGGGTGAAAATCGGGGTGTCGGCCGGCTGGTTCCCTGGGGAGGGTCCGGGGAGAACCCGTTCCCCACCTTTCCGGCTCCTGCGGGTGCCTGGTTTCCTCTGCTCCTGAACCCCTTTCCCACAAGAGGGTCAGCTCCTGTTTGCAGGGTCACAGCTGCTGCGAGTCCCGACCCCCCTGACCCGCATTCAGAGGACACCGCGCCTGCCTCGGACTCACCCAAATGTCCAGGACTCTCTTCCCCTCTCGGGATCTTTATGTCACATCTGCAAAGAGTCTTTTGCCGGGAAAGGTGACACATTCGCAGGTTCCACGGGCTGAGACGCGGACATCTTTGGGGGCCGCTTGTCCAGCCCGTCCTGCTGGCTAGAGGTCGGCAGCCTCATGCCGTGGGGAGGGCCGTCATTATCAAATGAGGGGAGGCTTTCCTACAGTGCGGGCTGCTTCCTGGCTTTCCTCCCATGGGCGGAGCAGGAGCAGCCAGAACCCCAGATGCATCCGGAGCGTGTCTGTGCACCTCCAGTGGGTGCCCTACTCCTCGTTCGTGAATGCCGGGGTCTCCGGGTGTAGACGGGAGTGCCACCATGTTGCTCTGGACACAGGGAACTGATGCCTGTGGGATAAGCTGTCTGCACCCGGGAACCCGCCTCCTGCCATCCGTGCGATGAAGCCTGCACCCCTCCCTCTTGCCCGCAGCCCCTGTGAGCACCAAGTGTGTCTGTGATGGTGACCGGTGACCGAGTAGGCTTAGGGCTGGAGGCAAGGTGTCTTCCCCAGAGAATGTAAATGAAGGCCTCTTGAGCTCAAAATGCAAATGACTCCCATGTGACTTCTTCGGGCAGAGCAGTTCAGGCACGCCTGGCCTCCCGTCGTCGTTGGGGTCAGCAGGAACCCCCCTCACACGCGCACACACACACAGTCACGCGCACGGCTTGGCTGTCAGGACCTCTCCAGGACACGCGGGCCTGCTGGACAACGTCCACCTCGGTCGGTGAAGACGGGGTGACCCCACGAGGACATGACCCCAGGCGGACGGTGAGCGCCACAGAGGGAGGGGAGCCGTCCCTTGGCGAACTCAGAGCCCCGGCCCATCCCCTTCCGGCCCATCTTCCACACTATGGGTCCCCAGGTAGCTACCTGCATGTGCAAGTCCCTCTGATCCACAGCTCTTCCTAGAGCCCTTCCTGACTCCCCCTGTGCTTCCCCTCCCCGAGGAATCCGGGCTCTCCCACTTGGCCTCCCAGGCTTGTCCTCAAAGCCCCATTCATCACCCCAGCCCCAGCCCCCCACCCCTGCCCCGCCACCGCCTCCGCTCAGCTACTTCTGCAGGTGCGTGCTGCCTCTGTCGGCCATGCGGCTGGCCGCTGACCACTCAGCAGCTCTGCTTCCAATGCCTCCACCTCAGTTCATGGCCCTGTACAACTCAGCTTAAGCTTGACCCGTCCGGGATGCCTTTCCTGGCCCCCCGGCCTGTGCGGGGCGCTCCAGTGCACACACACACACTCACTCCCATGCACGGAAGGACCTGGTGTATTTCCCACCGGATGGTCCTCTTAAGGGGCAAGGACCATGTCGCACTCACCTCTGTGTCTCCCGTGTGTCCTACTGGGCTTGGCACCCAGTAGGTGCCGAATTAAAATGAGCTCAAGAAATCTGCTTTCCGCAGCAGACACTGAGCTGACCTGCCTGACACTCCCGTGACAGTGGGCTTGGCTGGTCGTTCACCGGATGTAGGGAAGCAGCCTGCGACCCTGAGGTTTATGAAACGCTCCCCTGGTGGCAGCTCAACGGTGAAGCCAGCGAACCCAGAACGTCAGAAACTACCGAAAAGGGCAGCTATGATGGAATCTGGTAGCCGTTACTCACCACTGACATTTGTTTTTTAGCCAAACCGGGTTTCTTGATTAATGGTTTTGTAAAACACTCAGGGAGAATATAAAAACAAATGAACGTGATGTTGTCTGATTCCCGAATCCCTGCCAGCCGCCATCTGTAACACATCGCCAGTCTGGCAAGTGACCAGCTTCTCTCCTCCCTGCCCAAGCCTTTTGAGTCCTGGGGTGGGACTCGACAGCCCAACTGAGGCAGAAGTCCTGAGAAAGGGCACATTGATGTCACTGGGCCCAGGGAGACACACACACAGGACAGTCACCCTCTCCTGCTGAAGCCTAGTACGTAATGCCAGAGGGCTCTGTTTTGTGTTTCTTCATTTCCTTTCTTCCCTGCCCTCAAATG
This sequence comes from Mustela nigripes, assembly GCF_022355385.1. NCBI lineage: Eukaryota > Metazoa > Chordata > Mammalia > Carnivora > Mustelidae > Mustela > Mustela nigripes. The sequence continues at coordinate 1,730,956 of NC_081569.1, forward strand.
ACTTTGACATTGAGGGAGTTAAAAAAAAAAAAAAAAGAAAAAAAAAAGAGAGTGTTTTTTTCTACCAAGTGTTGGACTCGGTTGATACGCAAGGCAGTCAGCTTCCCTGCCATGTTCTACAGCAGCCGCCCTTTGTCGACCTGGATACCCTGTAAGGATCCCTCACAGCATCCCGGTGAGGTCATGACCAGAATCCACAGTTTACGGGTATGGAGCTGAACCCCATCCCTGCTAACTCTACCAACGCGCTGCTGGGTGACAGAACAGTGATCTGAACTGCTTTCCACTTTGACTTCAGAGCCCACGCTCTTGGCTACTGTGGGCGACGTCAGAGGCCTCTCACTCCCCCACCCCCTTGACCCGCACATGCTCTCTGAGTCGTATAATTCTAGCACCCAGAGGCATCTCATGCACCACCTTACTAACCGTCGTCAGCATTCCCGCGGAAGCAGCAAGCCCCCTGCCTCCCGAGGCAGCTGGTTCCAGCTCGGCTCAGAAAAGGCAGTGAAACAAAGTCTTCTCTGAGTTGAGTCCGAATTTACGATGACTCTGCGGATCGGTACTATTTTGGATTCCAGGGGCCCCGGAGAACCGTCTTCCACAAGATGGCCTTCAAAGTGTCTGGAGACAATGTCCCCAATGCTGGGCTGCACCAAGACACAGGACTGAGCCCTGGGACTCAACGAGGGGCTAGCGCGGAAGCTGGATGCAGAGAGGGGACCAGCCGTGAGTACGTTTGTGGTCCTCAGTACTGCTGCTTCTCCATCTAAGGTCCTTCTTGAACCAACATCTAAATTCTCCATCTGCTAAGTTTTTCTCAAATGGACCTGAATTGAGGTGTTTTTCTCCCCTTGGAACTAAAGAAGGAATAACTCTCCTAATGATGGTCCAGAGACACAGTGATGAGGAAAGGCCTTCACAGGGTGAGAAGCTCAGTAGGACAGTCACTGGGTCTGTCCCATCCTCTGGCTGCAACCAGAGCGTCACTCATGGAAACACAGTGACCGGACCTAACCAGTGATTCCCAAGCCTGTTCCTCCCCAGCAAGCCTACGTTCCCCATCTTGGAGGTGATGGTTACAGCTTGGCTCTTCCTTCCCCTGTTCCTCTCTCTTCTGTCGCTGCTGGGTTTTGTGAAAAAGAAATTTAAAAAGAGATGACAAAGGCCAGAGAGGTAATATTTTTGGCTTTGGGGCCATATAGTTTCGGACACAATGCCACCTTTCCACTGTGGCAAGAAAGCAGCCAAGACAAATGGGTAATGTTGGACACGTTAATGTTGGACACTGAAATCTGAATTTTATACAATCTTAGTTTCAAAACCATTACCTATGTTTTTCAGATATTTAAAACTTTAAAAATCATTCCTAGGTTTCCCAGCTGTAAAAAACAGGCAGAAGACCATAAGTTAGCCCACACGCCATAGTTTTCAGCCGGCTGTTCTAGAACGTTCACTGATCCCAGTTGTCAGCCAGGGTCAGAGACTCTGGACCACATGATCTGCCAAAGGATTGTGGGCTCCAGACTCTGAATTTGGGCCATGTGGAATGTATACCCTTGATGACTCCTTTGGAGATAATGTACATCCTGTCTCCGCATGGTTTCTTCCCCTGCATCCCCACTCCTCTGCCCGTGGCCGTGCCAAGCCCAACATCAGCTGCCTCATCATATCCGTTTGCGTCTTAACTTTGTAGTGTCACTCCTTGGAAGGCTTGGCTTGCACAAGGGGAATATCTGACAGCTGTCTTGAGCTTTGACTCATGGCTACAAAAGGGAAAATGCCTAAAAATTAATTTCCTAGTGGACGAACTGTGATTAAGAAAAGACATGAAGGTTTAGGGACAGTAGCGTTTAATGGGAAAAGAAGCCCTCGGAGAAGCTGGAGCGAACCCAGAGCTGGAATGGGCCATTGAGCTGGACCAGCTGAGGACACAGCAGATCCTCCTTGAGCTAAAAACAGGTATTTTCCAATCTTACAAACATTCCCTAAACTCAGTCTAAGCAACTTTTGGTGTTATGATAGAGTAAAACCCCAGAGCTACTTTCAATATTATTTTAAGTTGTTTGCAGCAAGTTGTTTTTCTCAATCTGGAAGTGGGAGTTTTGATTTTTGCTAAATATTGTTATTTCTCTCAAATCCTTTGTTTGTCTTAGGAAAGTCCCAGGGTTCTTGTTCCTGTTTGCGTGTTCGCTGGTTCGTCCAAGCGGCTGGATTGAACTCATTTTCCCCCCATTTTATGAGCTGCTGGGGAAAAGAAAGACCACACAGTTGGGGTCACCAGGCAACAGGTCAATGAACTCTCCATCACTGTTCCGCACTCAGGAATGGGCATAAATACCCCAGGTCGGGAAGGTGGGGTAAGAGTATAGAGCAGACACGAGTCCAATCTCACTTCCCAGAAGAAGACAAAACACACCGGAGGACCTATGTCAATGCTGTCTGACCCCCAAGTGTAAGGAAGGAATGACATAGGCTTTCAAGCCGTCAGCAAAGTGATTACGTAAAACCCAGTGGCTCCATTGCAAATACACGCTAGTTCACAGATTACGGGAAGCATTGAAGGGCCTACATTTACGACACATAATTGATTCTTAAGAACAGTTTGTAGATTATATAATAAATATGAAAAAGCATAAAAACAGACAGTGATTAATTAAAACGATCCATTCCTCAATTAAACCTAGAATTGCTGTGGGGTCCAGAAATTCTACTTCTAGGCATATGTTCAAAAGATTTGAAACCAGGGACTCAGACAGATACGTCCACACCCATGTTCATAGTAACGTCAGTCACAAGAGTCAAAAAGTAGAAACAACCCAGGCGTGCGTGCACAGAGGCATGGATCTACTCTGGCGTACACACAATGGGTTATTACTCAACCCTAAAAGGGAAGGAGCTCTGACACCTGCTGCACCATAGAGGAACTTTGAAGACAATGTGCTAATGAAATACACTAAAGAGAAAAAGAAAAATGTTGTATGACTTCACTCATATGCAGTGACAACAGTAATCAAATTAGTAGGGACCAAAAGTAGGCAGGTGGCTACTGTTTCACGCACACAGAGTTTCACTCTGGGAAGATGGAGTTCTGGAGGCGCATTCACAGCAAGGGGATGTGTTTACCACCGCTGAGCTGCACATTTAAAAATGGGTAAAATGGTAAGTTTCACGTGGTGTATCTTTTATCATAAGAAAAAATTACCCATTAAAAAAAGAAATACAGGGGCACCTGGGTGGCTCAGTGGCTTAAAGCCTCTGCCTTCGGCTCGGGTCATGATTCCCAGGGTCATGGGATCGAGCCCCGCATCAGGCTCTCTGCTCCGCAGGGAGCCTGCTTCCCCCTCTCTCTCTGCCTGCCTGTCTGCCTACTTGTAATCTCTCTCTGTCAAAAAAATAAATAAAATATTAAAAAAAAGAAATACAAAACCTATACTCCAAAACCCATCAAAAGTTGTTGAAAGAAAAAGCGTAGAAGACCTAAATAAATCAAAAGTGTCTTCTGTTCACAAGCTAGAAGATGGAACTAACTGTTAGGGTGTCGGTACAGACGGGACCCATGCAGAGTGATCTCCAGGTCCAACACGGCGCTCGTCAAAACCTCAGTCAACCTCTTGGCAGAATGATGAGCCAGTTCTAAAATTTATGTGGAAATTTAAGGGACTCAGACTAGCCAAAAATTTCCTTTCAAGATTTTTATTTTTAAGTTTTCTCCACACCCAACCCTGAGATCAAGAGTCGTATGCTCCACCGACCGAGCCAGCCAGGAGGCCTTAGCCAAAGCACTTTTAAGAGGAAGAGAACAAAACTGGGAAACTCAGACTTCCCAATTTTAAACTTACTGCAGAGCTGTTGTACTGAAGAAACCAGCATGGTTCCAGCCTCTGGATGGACACAAAGGTCAACAGAATAGAACCGAGAGTCCAGAAACAAGCCCTCAGGCCTACAGCCAATCGGTTTTCCACAAGACTGCCAAGACCCTGCGCTGGGGAATGAACAGTGTTTCCAAGAACGGTTCTGGAACACTGTATATGCACATGCAAAAGCAGAACTGGACCCCTACCTCACACCGGATCCTGAAGTTGGCATGGACCAAAGATCAAATGTAATCAAATGTAACTGCCAGGCACGGTTGCAGGGATTGTAAAGTGGTGTAGAGACAGTCTGGCAGTTCTTCAGAGGACACAGAGTTACCACAGGACCCAGTGTTCCACTCCCAGGAACACACCCGAGAGAAATGCAAACATCTATCCGTGAGAAACCTTGTACCTGAATGTTCACAGTAGCATCATTCCTAGCAGCTGAGAGCGGAAATTTCAATCCAGCCCCAATTTCAATCCAGCGATGGATGAATCAATACAGTGTGTGGTATACCCGTACAATATAGTATCGTTCAGTCATAAACGAGTGAGCAGGTCGTGAGTCAGGCTGCAACATGGACGAACCCGGAAAGCATTATTCTGAGTGAAAGAAGCCAGACGCGGAAGACCACGTACTGTATGATTTCACGGGCGGCATCCACAAATCGGGAGAGACAAAGTCAATTCTTGCCTCGGGCTAGGGGAGCAGGTGCAAAATGGAGAGCGACCGCTAATGGGTACGGAGCTTCTTCTGGGGGTGACGAAGATATTCTGAAACTGACTGTACTAACGGTTGCACACCTGTGAATATACGAACATCCCTGAATTGTGTATCTTAAATAGATGAATCCTGTGGTATGTGAATTACATCTCCAAAAGCTGTTAACAACAAAAAACTCTCCATAACCATTGTTAGCATTCTGGTATACATTTTTACAGCTCTTTTTCCATATATGTATACATTTTTAAATAAAATGAAGAATGTTGGGGCGCCTGGGTGGCTCAGGGGGTTAAGCCTCTGCCTTTGGCTCAGGTCATGATCTCAGGGTCCTGGGATCAAGCCCCACATCGGGCTCTCTGCTCAGCAGGGAGCCTGCTTCCCCTTCTCTCTCTGCCTGCCTCTCTGCCTGCTTGTGATCTCTCTCTCTCTCTCTCTCTCTCGTCAAATAAATAAATAAAGATCTTTTTTAAAAAAGTTTTAATTAAGAATGTTATGTTGTAGATCCTGTATTTTTTCCCAGCAATTTATTTTCATATCATTAATCTTCTACAGAATTCTTTTTTTTTTTTAAAGATTTTATTTATTTATTTGACAGACAGAGATCACAAGGAGGCAGAGAGGCAGGCAGAGAGAGAGAGAGAAGCAGGCTCCCTGCTGAGCAGAGAGCCCGATGCAGGCCTCAATCCCAGGACCCTGAGATCATGACCTGAGCTGAAGGCAGAGGCTTCAACCTGCTGAGCCACCCAGGCACCCTTCTACAGAATTCTTTAACAGAATTATTTTTCTTTCTTTTTCCAATTTTTTAAATAAGATTTTATTTCTTTGATGAGACACCTAGATGGCTCAGAGGTTAAGCTGCTGCCTTTAGCCTAGGTCATGATCCCAGGGTCGTGGGATCGAGTCCTGGATCTGGTTCCTTGCTCCGGGGGGAGCCTGCTCCTCTCTCTGCCTCTGCCTGCCTCTCTGCCTGCTTGTGCGCACTCTTTCTCTCTCTGGCAAATAAATAAAATCTTAAAAAAATAAAAAATAAAAACGATTTTATTTATTTGAGAGACAGAGAGCATAAGCAGGGGGAAGGGCAGAGAGAGAGGGAGATACGGACCCCCCATGGAGCAGGGAGCCTGGTACAGGGCTCGATCCCAGGACCCCAATCGCGGCGCAAGTTGAAGTTTGAGCATTGTTCAAAAGCAGTGGATTCCGAATTTATCTAATCTAATTTATCTAATCTAATTTATCTAACCCGGGCTTTCCAGAAAATTCTGATGGCTGTCTTGGTAGTGGGCTGGAACCAGTCCCTACCAGCTCACAAGAGCCGATTGTTAAAAATTTCAGAAAATGTGGGCACCCGGCCCAGGTTTTTAGCACAGACGCCCTGGAAATCATACACACACTTGCAGTTGCATTTATTAAAAATAATAAGTATTCAAAACTCTTCTCCTCCAAATTATCTTACCGCATTTTACCAGTATCTATATCCTTGAGATTACTTATACCTGTTTTTATCTGCAGGATGAAAACGCTGCGTAATGGTTTGGGCACCAAACCTCTCTTCCCGACTCTGCATGCAGCAGCCAGGTGAAATCCAGCCCCACGGGGTAGCAGATGCTGCTGACCAAGGAGCCTGCTGTTAAGCTCTGACCAGGGCACCACAGCCCGTGCCCACCCCCCGCCTCCAGAGATTGTGGAGTTGGGGGTCTGCAGAGAGGCCGGGCTTTGGAATTAAAAGGAAAACATTGGCAGGTGATTCTCCTGCGCAGCCAAGTTTGGGGACCCTATTGTCCAGACAGACAGCTCCGGGCAGCGTCCGGTGGGAGGCTTCGTGGGCAGCTGTCCAGAGGCTGGGGTCCTCAGCCCGTAGGGCGTACTTGCCTCTCTGGGGCCCAAGTAGGTGAAGCAAAGGGTGAGGAGCCGGGAGGGGATGCAGGGGCCACCCGAGGACCTCACATCCCATGCAAACCACAGCCTGGGCTACTCCGCCCCAGACAAGGGTGGTCACGTGTGGGATGCTGGCCCAGGGATGCCCAAGCCTCTGGGTTGCTTTTACTTCCCGAAAATCTGGGTTTGGGGGGTGCCTCCCCATCTTTAGGAAACCACTGAGGCTGAGCAAGGCACGTTTGCTGTCCCCCCGATCTGAACCCCTGGGCGCAGGGCGAAGAGACTGGTGTGGAGCTCAGAGGCGGGACACCGCCTGGCGGCGAGAACCACACTTCCCACAGCCTGACTGAGCTGCTGACCCGGCCGCCTCCCCCTGGGAGCCTGGAGTAGGTCGCCTCTGTCCACTGCAGCCACAGGGACCCGTCCTGCCCCGCCAGCAGGAGCCGATGGACGGTGCCATGCGTCTCCGGAGGAGAGCCAACCTCCTCGGAAGCCGACACAGAGCCGCCCTACAGCTGCCCGACTCCTGGTCTCTTGCAGGCGCAGATGTGTCAGGGGATAACGTTCAAGGCAGTCTTGGTGCTGTCCCCGAGCCACAGAGGTGAGGGTGTGGGTCCCTGTCCTTCGGGGAAGCAGAAGTTGCTCTGTGCGATCCCACAGAGGGGACGGAAGACAGCAGCCCTGGAAAAGCCGGAAGAGCAGATGCAAGGGCCAGGGGGGCTTAGGGGCTCGGGGGTGCCCCTTGGACGAGAGTGCTAACAGGGCCGTGGGGCTACCCTGGAGTCTGGGATCTAGATTCATGATGCACAGGAGGAGGCTTGGTGCTGCCTCTGATGCTGCTATTGAGGGGTGCTGCCTCTGATGCTGCTATTGGGGGGGTGCTGCCTTTGATGCTGCTATTGGAGGCAGCAGCCAGCCAGGTGTCCCCCAACCCCGCCCCCGCCGGCCGTGACACAGCCCGAGCAGCGCCCCGGCCCACCCAGCATCTCACCATGGAGAGTGGAGAGGGTGCCATGACCGCCGCTGCTGTCGGAAGGGAATCCTGCCTGCCCGCTGCTGCAGGAGCCCTCACAGGGAAGGGCTACTCTGCCTCCCACCTTCCGGTCTCCTGCAGGTGCCCCCTCCCCCAGGGACCACCGGGAACCAGGAGGCAGCATCTAAGTGCAGTGTGCGGGGTCCCAGCCTCCTGCCCCTGGAGGAGGGGGTGATGGGGCCGGGGTGGGGGACAAATGATCAGCTCAGAGAGTGCAGAACCTCTCAGGGCCCGAGACACTGAGACAGAGACAGAAACGGCCTCCTGTGCACCCACCCCGGGCAGAACGTGAGCTTGGAGGACACTGACCCTACACATTCACTCGGGCATTGGCAGGTGCGCCCGCTGGGTTTTTCTCTCATCCCACTCAGGGTGCAGAGCCCGTTTGTGATTTCCAGTGCTCCCTGGGATCCTTGGCCCCGCACAGAGACTGGGGCCCTGGGGCCTGGATGGTGGGACAGGGGACAGGATGGTGGCAACCCAGGGGGGCTCTGTGAATGGACCAGGAGGCTGGTTCTGTCATCACTCCTGGCTCAGCGTACCCGCGGGAGAGCAGAGTCTGGCTTCGCATCACTCTTTTTGATAAAAAGACGGGGAAATCCAGCTTCCATTTCTCTGGTTTCGAACGGGACCTTCTCTGGCACGGACCTCTAAGTGGGGTGTCACGTTCTGTAACAACCCACCTCTATGATGGGCGTCACAGCCAGTCTCCCGTCGGCTTCCGGCAGAGGCATCGGAGAGGAGCCCAGGGTCAGCAGGGGTCGCGGCTGCCGGCCGTAAGGCTCCTGCAGGTGCTTGGTCTGGAGGAAGGGCAGGTGTTCTGGGCAGTGCCTGCAGGGGTGAGATGAGCTCCCCAGTGCCCTCAGACCTCCTGGATGTCGGGACGGGTGGCAGACGGTGGGCTGGGGAGCGGGGCTCTGCCGAGTTGTGTCCTGCAGTTCCCATCACTTCGTGCTGGGATGCAGAGAGGACCGACGGCGAGAAGAGGCCCCAGGCCCGACCCGGCCCAAGCCAACCCCGTCCTTCAAAATCACGCGTCCAGCTCCTCCGGCAAGGGCCTCAGAGTCAGAGAAAACTCTGTGGGAGCCGGGCAGGGCAGACCCGAGGAAAGGGAACGAAGGCCCTTGAGGAAGAGGTCGCTCTGCGGGTCAGAGTGGCCCCAGGGAATGGAGGTCAGCTAGGCCGGGCAGGGTGAGCATGAAAGCAAGGGAAGCCCAAGGTTGAGCCTGGAAGAGAAAGCTAAAGACAGCACTGAAGGGTCCACAGCAGTGAGTCAGCAACAGAATCGGGGAGCTCAGGAGGGGAGCTTTGAGAAGGTCCCCAGAGACACGAGGGGAGGGGAGAGGTTGTGCCAGGGCAGAGGAGGACTTCCCAGATCGCTGACGATTCCTCCTCTGCCTGCCCTGTGATTTCACTCCTGGACGTGGGGAGATGGTCCAGTTCAGCTGGTGGGATGTTGTGCCCCACAGAGACCTTGCAGACGCCTGGTGAGGGGCCGCCAGGACTGCCCGGCGGGTAACACTCCCGGTGAACCAGGTGCGGAGTTGCAGTTCCTCACATCCCTGGTCTCTGGATCTCTGGGGCCAGGTGCTGGATTGCAGACGGAGCTCAGAAGAAGGACAGACAGACGGAGGCACAGGAGAATCTGGTGGCACTGGCAAGCCGCAGAGTTCCAGACAGCAGCCTGACTTCCACATGAGCAAACCCATCGCGTGTCCTAGAGGAGAGCCCGGTGGCACGGACTCAGCGCTCGTCTGCTGTGCTCGGCCAGGGAGTGGCCTGCGGCCCGAGCTCTGTGGCCAGAATGGCCTCAGTGCAGGGACTCAGAAGGAGGAGGGAATCTGCAGGTGTGTGGGTCCGTACGTCGCTGTGTGAGAATCCGAAGGACGGGCTGCTGGCCTCGCTCCGTCCCCTGGATATGGCAGTGAAATATTTCATTTCCTGTCTGGCCCGTATCCTTTTGTGGCTGAAGTTATTACATCAACTTGGTGGGCCTTGGTGAAGCCTCGTTCCAAAACCAGGAGTTGGCAGGGGAGTGGCCAGCCCCTGCCCCACGCCGGAATGTACCACCTCTGCGGGGCCCTGCCAGTGTCAGGAGCACAGAGCAGCAGACGGGACAGATGGGAGACAGAGACCCGGAGAGCTGCACCCCATGGGGACGGCCAATGCCTCTCCCTTCCACGTGCTGCTTACGGATCCGCCCTTATACGCGCGGCTGGGGCTGGGGCTGGGGCTGGGACTGGGGCTGGTGAACCCAATTTTCCAGAACCACTGGCCAGGTGGCCGCCTTTTAGGTTTTGCCCAAAGGAGGCAACAGAGAGAAATGGAAAGGAAAGAGGAGGGAGGTGGGAGACTCCTCCAGCCAGCAGCGGCCTCTGCCTCCGGCCTCCAGCCTCCTCGGGCACCCCCAGCACCAGCCCTGCCTAGGGAATGCCAGGTCTGAGGGGCAAATCAAGAGGCACCGGAAGTTCTAGACGGTCATCCCGAACATGTCTGTCACGCAAGAAGCAAGGCAGGAAGCCAGCTCCCCGCCCCCCACACACAGAGGACAAAGGACTCAAAGAGGCAATTCAGAGAAAAACGCATGAATGGCTGAAACAAAACAAAATCTAATGCAGTCCGCCCTGTACACACGTGTTCAACTCTACCAACATGTCTTAAAAAGGAATGAAAAATCAGGAATGCCGTTTTCCATGAACAGACATTTCTGCAAAGAGACATCCAGATGGCCAACAGACACATGAGAAAGTGCGCCACATCACTCGGGATCAGGGAAACACAAATCAAAACCATAGTGAGATATGACCTCACACCAGTCAAAATGGCTAAAATTAACAAGTCAGGAAATGACAGATGCTGGCGAGGATGCGGAGAAAGGGGAACCCTCCTCCACTGTTGGTGGGAATGCAAGCTGGTGCGGCCACTCTGGAAAACAGCATGGAGGTTCCTCAAAAAGTTGAAAATAGAGCTACCCTATGACCCAGCAATTGCACTACTGGGTATTTACCCTAAAGATACAAACGTAGTGATCTGAAGGGGCACGTGCACCCGAATGTTTATAGCAGCAATGTCTACAATAGCCAAACTATGGAGAGAACCTAGATGTCCATCAGCAGATGAATGGATCAAGAAGATGTGGTATATATACACAATGGAATACTATGCAGCCATCAAAAGAAATGAAAACTTGCCATTTGCGATGATGTGGATGGAACTAGAGCGTATCATGCTTAGCGAAATACGTCAGTCAGAGAAAGACAATTATGATATGATCTCCCTGATACGAGGAAGTGGAGAGGCAGAGTCGGGGGCTTAGTGGGGTAGGGAAGGAAAAAATGAAACAAGATGGGATTGGGAGGGAGACAAACCGTAAGAGACTCTTAATCTCACAAAACAAACTAAGGGTTGCTGGGGGGAGGGGGGTTGGGAGAAGGGGGTGGGGTTATGGACATTGGGCAGGTGTGTGCTATGGGGAGTTCTGCGAAGTATGTAAACCTGGCAATTCACAGCCCTGTACTCCTGGGGCAAATAATATATGTTAATAAAAATAATTAACAAAAAAAAAGAAATGGCGTTTCCCACTTATGTTCACAAAGTTATCAGGATGATAACCATTGATTCTCAGTAGTCATTAATGGCGCAAAATAGATCAGGTAATGGGTTGTGTGTTCGATGGTTATTCATGGTAGTGAAGAAGTTAGTAAGAAGTTCGAGACATTACATAAATACTGTAAATCCACAACACGAAATACTTTTTAGACATTTAGATGTCTAAATAATATGTTTAAAATGTACTAAATGTACTACTTAGTCTGAATGTAACAGTACCCTTAAAATGTCTAAATAGAACATTAAGATAGTCCTGTAAGTGAGTACTTACTGACCTAGAAATGTCTGCAGAATATTGATAAAGTAAAATAAAAAAAAAAAACAGAAAACCCACAAATTTAAAAATAAATCGTGTGTGCACATGGGGTGAGTCCGCTTGTATTAAATACATGTGTGTACGTGTGTGTACTGTGTGCATCTACACACACAAGCACGATGCATGTATAGGTCTCAAACAGATTTTTTTTTAAAGATTTTATTTATTTATTTGACAGTCAGAGATCACAAGCAGGCAGAGAGGCAGGCAGAGAGAGAGGAGGAAGCAGGCTCCCTGTTGAGCAGAGAGCTTGATGCAGGGCTCGATCCCAGGACCCTGGGATCATGACTTGAGCCGAAGGCAGTGCCTTAACCCACTGAGCCATCCAGGCGCCCCAGATGTTTTTTTTAAAGGGAAGTTTCTTAAGGTCCCTGTGTCCCGGCTAAGCCCCAAACCAATTAAATCGTCATCCTTACTGACTGGGTGGGCTCGGAGCTCGGGGGAACAGGTCAGGTGACGACAAGGCACAGTCAGGCTTGCAGAACACGCCCTAGTCTAGTCTACACGGTCTCCTCACCTCCAAAATGTAGGCGTATTTGTGTGAGTGGCTCCCATCTCTTGGTACACCTGGTCCTCGAGGAGTCCCCACGCCGGGCTTATGGCAAAGGAGACGGGAACATTTTGCTGGGGTTGGGGGGTGGTCGGGGCATCCGGGCCGTGTTCCCCTGGGCCAGCCATCCCCGGGTATCAGAAGAACGAACGTTCTGCCTCAGTTGGTTCTATCTTGCTTCCTAAAAGGGGTAAGTAAGATGGGTGGCAGCCAGAAGCCGAGACGGAACCACCTATTGGGCTCTGTCATTGCTTCCGGGAGAAGTGGGTCTAGAAGTTTCCACACATCAAAATGGCGCTGAGTAAGTACGTCAAGGAACCCAACACGTAGGCGAGGCAGTGGGGTGCAGAGCTGCCCGGCCTGCCAGCCTGCTGCAGCCTCTCCCAGCTCGGCGGCCCACCGGTCAGGACCCCCCACCCCCGCTCCCACCCCTGGGACCCCCGGGTCTGATGTGGGACGGTGCTGCTGGGTGGTGGGGGGCATAATTGTTGTGCCTGAGTTTTCGCGTCTGAGAGACCACCAAGGAGCCAAGCACCGATGCAATCACAAGAGGGTTTATTTGACAAGCTTAAGCTTGGGCCCACGTATACGCAGCACAGCGGAGTAGGGACTTGCACCCTGAGCTTAGTTAAGGCAGGGGTATTTATGGGTTCCAGTTACTAAGGCCGGGTGGGGCTTCCTGGAACCAAAACAGGGTGGGGGTTACTAAGGCAGGGTGGGGGCAAGTTCAGCCCTTGGGCACAGGGGTCTGAGACGGCTGCCAGAGCTAAGATGGCTGTACTTATGCTAAGGCTAACCCTGAGGTGGGATGGCCTTGATTTTTCTCGGCCTCCACAAATACCCCCTCTATCCTCTAGCGTCTGCGGCTGAGACCCCATGTTATAAAAGGCAGGTTAGCAAGGAAAAACCAACAGAAATTTAATTACAGGAAACCTCGTATATGTGGGAGAAACTCAGGAAAACAGAGTAAAATTCCCCGAGCCTCCACTTGAAATACCATTTTGGGCTAAAAGCAAAAGAAAGCTATCGGGAGGGGTCGTGGGCAGTGTCAGGGTTCCTGGGAAGGGCCCAGTCCGCAGGGGCAAGGCTTGCTATGCAGATGGAGGTCCGCGGGGGCTCCGGTGGGAAAGAGTTTCTAGAGACTGGGAAGCCGCTTCCTCTTGGCTGGAGGTACCGACCGGGGGACACCCTCACAGATGCAGATTTCCCTTGTAAATGTAAATTTCCCTCACAAAAGACCAGCTTCTATTCCCCGGAGCATGAATCCCGAGATTGTCTCGCCTGGTCCTGTTTCTGAAAGACAATCAGCTCCTTAAAATCCCTGTGCGGCCGGGGAAGCATCCCGCGGGGCTGCGGAAGGCCGCTACCCTCCCTGGCTTTACCGCCACCAGAGCCGCAGTCCGCCCTGGTCCCCGCTGGTCCCCGCGGCTCTTTCCAGGTCCAAGTGCGCAGCCCCGCGAGCTCACGCGAGCAGAGAGGGAAACGTCTGGCTGAAAACTGTGCTGACGTCTGGACTCCACAGCCTGGGTGACCCCCTTCCAACTGCTTCCGGTGGGTTCCAGTCATTGGTGGCTTGTAAAGTTCTCCGGGGAACTCTGCGCAACCCGGTTTGAAGATCACCATTTTAAGGAGGAAAGTTTTGGGCGGAAGCTTGAAGAAGGGAACAGGCACCCATGCACGCACACACACACATACACACACACACACACACACGTGTGCACACACACGCGCGTGCCTGCTCACCCATGGCACAAGCCCAGGCTGTCTCTCCAGCCTGCTGGCGAGAGCCCCAGTGACTCCTCTCCTTCAAGAGTGACCTTTCCTTAGGCAGGATCATTTCCTTCGGAAATAAAAGAAAATGCCTCCATTGCTTTCGACAACTTTGAGCTCATCTTTGAGACGGTTTTGCAAAACAACTGTTGTCCACTTTGGAAGCCTTGAGCCTCCGAGTCTGCCTCTGCTGACCTACGCGGACAGCCAGCAATGCTGCTGGGAAGTTTTCACAGAGGAGCGGAGGGCCCCCCCAGCAACCCCCGTTCTGCAGCTGGAGCACCGAGGCCAGGAGACCCCCACAGCCTCCCAGTGTGGTGCTCAGGGCTGAGCGAAAGATCAGGAGCTGGGACCGGGACCAGCGTCTGCCACCACCATTAGGTGTGACTTTGCGGATGACACAGTGAGAACAATGGTCTCCCGTGTCACCCAGTGGCTTGTCTCATGTGGGGGGGGTGACATGCAGGGCCTCTCGGCGTGCCCAAGTCCAGGTTCAGATCCTGCCTCCACTGGCATGAGCTGTGAGAACCGCTCCGTGCCTCAGTTTCCTCCTCTGTAAAACGGGGACTCACAGAGCTAGTGGGAGGGGAGGACCCAGTGGGTTCATTCCCCGGAGACACACAGAGCAGAACCTGAGCTTGGACACTGTTCCTGCTTCCACCCCTGGCACTCTGTTTCCCCCTGGGTCCTGGAAGAAGGGACTGACCCCTCGCACGCAGGTAGTGGGGAAGGCTGCTCAGTCCACAGAAGAGGCAAGACAGCAGTTTGGGATCTGGGAGCAGAGAGAGGAGTGTCTTGGGACACTTGGACGGCTCAGCTGGTGAAGCACCTGCCTTTGGCTCTGGTCATGATCTCGGGGTCCTGGGATCGAGTCCCGCATCGGGCTCCCTGCTTGGCGGGGAGTCTGCTACCTCCTCTCCCACTCCCCCTGCTTGTGCTCCCTCTCTCGCCGCCGTGTCTCTCTCTCTGTCAAATAGATAAAATCTGGATGGAAGGAAGGAGTGTCTAGATAAGTGATTTCTGAACATTTTTGCCCAAAGCTCAGCCACTCATCCTGCCCACCAAACCCCGCTGACGGCCCACCTGGCGATTACTCTGACTGTGTGAGAACCTTCAGCATTTTCTGTGGTCGTCAGCGAGCACCTCTCTCTCCCCGCCCAGCCGGGCTGGGACGTGTCTCCTTTGACCCTTTCCGTGACCGTCAGTGAGGGCTGCGGCTGTCACCCCCTTCTGGGAATGAGGAAGCCAGCTCTCAGAAGGCCTTGCTCAAGATCATGGGTGATTACCCGGAAGAGGCACCCGGGGCGGGAGGGGGGGGTGTCCCCCTCACAGCACCTGGCTGTCCCCACCCTCCTCCCTCCCTGGGCGGGCCGGCCGCTCTGAGGGATTTCACTCCCCAGTCCCATTTCCCACGCAAGTCTATCCCCTTCCTTGCCCAAGTCCGCCTGGGCCTGGGCAAGGGTGGCCTTTGCACAGAGTGACCCAGCCTGAGACGACAGTGTCCACAATGGCTCCCGAGGGGTCACGTTCAGGCAACGGGACTAATACTTCCTGTGACTTCTGTGGGTGAAAATGACATTCCCAGAGGAAACCCCTGACTCAGGGAGGACGGACATTTCCGGTGCGTTAGCAGGCTGGAGGGACAGCTGCTGCTGGGGCCGAAGCCAGCCCCCGGGGGGGGGGACACCGAGGGGCGTAGGCCTGGCCGACAGCAGGTCCTGCACCGACCAGGGGGGAGGTGGGACGGTGTGGGCCCGAGGGGACCTGCGCCCCGCCGTGTTTCCCACAGGCTGTGGGCCCGCGGACCATCCTGGAATGGAGTGGTATTCTGCCTTCGTGGGTCCTACCTCCCTGAGGGATTCCGAATTACCTCGCTCGTCCCCACTCACAGGCTCCCTTCCAGCCTCCGTGGGGCACTTGGAGCCGTCTAACCTCTCCTGGCCTTCCCCGGTCCCGGTGGCTGGGCCCCAAGCAGCCCACGGCAGAGGGACGGGGAGAGGCTCTGCAGGCCCCAGGCTACACGCTGGAAGGAAGGACCCCCAGCAGGGGCAGCAGGAGCCCGGGGGGGGGGGGGGGTGCACGGAGGAGGCCTGGGTGGGGGTGAGGAGGGGCAGGACCACGAAGCCAGGCTGAGTCACTGCGGGCCTTTGGCCTTGCTCTGCCACAAACAAACAGCAACCACGCAAACGAGCGAGAGGGGGGAAAATCACGGCAGTTTCCCTCCACACATGAGACGCTTTTATTTTTCCAAGTTCCTTTCCAAGCCCTGGTGACATTTATGCAAACATGTGATGTTGTGGTCAACACAGCCCGGCCCTGTTCTGGACTCAGCTGTTGCCGCTCCCCCCGGGACCCTGCCGGAGCCCGCAGCTTCCCCAGACCTGCCTGCTGGTGCCCGCGGTTAGCATCCCTGGAAACAGTGACTCACCGGCTACGCGCCGACCTTCACTGTGATACTTTCTACATTTCCTTGATAACCAGGAAGGAGGCACGAGTATCAGGGCTCCCGTTGGCTAATTATACCCCTCCAGAGTGGTCAGCCTGGGGGGGGGGGGCAGTGCGTATGCTAGCTGCTATATATTAACGTCTATGCAGCAGACTGAGAGCCTGGGTTTGCTGGTCCGGGGAGGCTTCTGGCCCACGGGCTCTCCACGCCGACGACAGAGCCGGCCCAGCCTGTGCCCAGCCCGTGCCCCATGCTCCCGCTCTCCCCGGCGAGCTGTTCTTTCTTCCTGGTCCGTGATAGCACTCACGGGGTCATTGTAAGAAATAACTGAATTAACACAGTTTAAGCCGCTAGAGCACTGCGTGGGAGGAAAGAGGGTGTAGCACATGAGTGAGAGTGTGCTGCAGGAGTCGGATTGCGGGTTCCTGGTTCAAATCCTGCCTCTTCTGTGTCCCCCTCTGCAAAACGGAGAGACGGTGTCCTGCCTCCTACGCTGGCTCTGAGGACCCCAAGGGCAAACAAACACGTGCGCACACACGCACACACAAACACACACACACGAACGCACGCACGCACACGCCTGCACACACAGAGACATACACACACACGCACCCACATGCACACACACATGCACACACGCACACACCGTGCAGAATAGGGCTGGCCAGCAGCCAGCCCTGAGCGCCAGCCACTGTCAGGGCTGTGGAGATGGGAGTAGGATGTGTGGCTAACTGCCCCGTAGACGACAGGCCCTGCCAGGGGATGGACCAACCTGCTATGCATTTAGCACTGAAGACCCCACACCCTGGGAATCCCTCCGACCACGGCAAAGTGGTGGCGGGTCACCCAGGGACCATAAGCATCCCGCTGTGTGGCCGCATCCTTGATGGCCAGGGGCTGGGAGCACCAGAAGGCTGATTCACGGTCACCTGAGCTCACCCCTCACAGTTTCCAAACGTGGCTGTGTCTGACTCTGTAGACTTAGCCCAGCTTCCTGAGGTCTGCGGCGTCTGCGCGGGGGAGGTGGGGTCTGCTTCCCAGGAGGGCCCGGTGAGCCCCATCCCCCGCTGCGTGAGGAACATCACTGGCTCGTGGTGACCCAATGGTCACGAGCTGCGTGCATGGCTATGACCACAGGAACCTCGTCTACCCTCTTCTTTCTCTTCCAAGTCTGTGGACCGTGGAGCTGCCCGGGGCCCAGAGAGCCAAGGCCAGGGGTGCGGGATGGGCGGTTCCTTAGCGACTGGCGGAGAGACCCGATTTGCATCTATGGGAGCTTTCATTGAGGGAGGAAGGTCCCCCGCTGCCTCCATTCAGGGCCCCTTGCGGGGTTGCTGGGCCACTTGCCCATCACACTGGGACCGGGACCAAGCTGGACGTATGTGAGGCCTCGGGTCCAGACAGAGGCTCCAGCAGCCCCGCCCCAGGCGGCTGCCCCAAGCCTGGCTGACCACCGGGGCCTCCCCTCTGGTGGGATTCGTCCAGGAGAAGGCTGTCTCTCTCTCAGCCCCTCCGGACCCTCTGCTTCCCCTGAAACTCTCTATGGAGGCTCCTCCTCTTCCTGCCGTAGGTGGGGCTTCCTGGAGGTGGAGACGCTAAGACACCGGGCCCAGGGCCTGACCGTGCAGGTGTCCCCGACGCCGATGGCCGCAGAGACACGCGGATGCCTTGGGGCTGCGGTGCTGGCTATGTGTGGCAGGCGACTCCGTTCCAAGAACAGAGCAGTAATACTAATAACAGATGATGGCCGTACACTGCCCAGGGCTTCCTGCGTCCCAGCCACCGTGCTGTGTACCCCCCAGTATGACCCTGTCACCGGGTTGCCGTGGCAGCTCGGAGAGGGGCGGTCCTCCCCTCCTGGGGTCTGCATTTCTACCGATGCAAACTAAAATCCCACGGCCTTGGTTCAGCCGTAGAAGAGCACGAGGGGTTCAGAGAAGAGGGAGTTGGGTGTGTCGGTGGATGGGGGATTTCTGGAAGGAGCCAGAGGAAGGCGGTTCTGTTCAGTTCACAACACGGTAGAGCAGCAGTGAGCCGTGCGGAGGCAGGGCGGGACTCAGGGCCCAGGAACGGGATGAAAACCGGGCCTGCAGCGGGTCTGCCCTCTGGGTAGAGCACAGAGTGACCGAGCCAGACCCCCAAGAGGCTGTTCTGCTCCGTGACTCTGGGCTTGGATGATGGCACGGTCCAAGTCCGCCCTAATCCTGAGGGATCCCAGGGGTTCGCCCAGAAAGAGCAGCTTCCAGAAAAATCTTCCCTTTGTTGCCACAGGAGAGCACACGCAGAGGGGCCTGGTGCGGTGTCTGTGCCTGGAATAATTTGTAATCCATGGTGTTCTTAACCTTCCCCGGGTTTCCCCCCTTCTCCGTTTGTTAACAGAACGGTGATGAGTAATTGTGTCTGACTTCGCTGTGACATCAGCTGGTGCGTGTCCTGAGGAAGCCTTTGTCTGCCGACCGCCCTTCAGGGACGTGTGTTAATGTCGGTGCCTCATTTAGGCTCCTCGGCTGTGGCTTGTGGCTTTCCGGCAGAGAAGCGAGCTCCGAGTTAGGAGAAAATGGAAAAGTCAATTATCCGATACGTGATAAGTCCCATTTCCTCAGCTTTTTTCCGAAGATGAGCCTTTAAATCACACGTGAGGGACGATCGTCACGTGAGAAATATGAGGCATCCGATGCTCACGCCCACCGGTCTCTGCGGTATCTCCGCCCGCCGTTCCCTCCTGGGTTTTATCCCACCAGGTTCACTTTCCCGAGCAGCTGTCCACGTTCAGGCTTCCCTCAGCTCATCTTAAACAGACCCCTGCCATTCACTGAGTCACTTTCTATCACAGCCGGTCTGCTCTGGGAAGACTGACTGAGGACCTCTCTCCTACCACCGTGCCTTTGCACGTGCTGCGGGCTTTGCAGAGTATCTTTCCTTTCACTCTCTGCTTCCATCGATCTTATACATCCTTTAAGCACAAGTCTGGCCCTGGCCCTGTCTCCGAAGCTTTCACAAGCCCATCCTTGGGGTGGTGAGCTGTCCCTCCCCAGCTGTAGGATCTTCCGTTCACCTCTGCCACACACTAGGTGACCCATGCTTGGTGGGAGCTCTGCAGAGGCGGGGTCTGGCTTTGTCGTATTTGTCACGGTAGCCCCTCAGCCTTCACATTGTGCAGGGCATGGGACACAGTAATGGCTCAAAAATGCATATGAATTCAATATAAATATCTAAGGAATCCATTTGCTATGCCACCTTCTCCAGGAAGACTTCCATGATCCTTCCAACCTGGGAGGGTTGTCCACACGAGGGCTTCCTTCGCGTTCTGTCTGGGCCTCTCTTTTACCCCCACCCCTTTCTCCTCGTCCACTCCACGGCAAATGGCCTGGCACGTGGGCTGTGCTCAGTCGGGGGTCACTGAATGCGTGTTAGCGGAAAACTGAACCGATTTTGTTCACAGCAGCATGGAGAGAATCATCCTGCAATATTCTGTGTACCAGGATCATTTTTTGTGTGTGAGGTTCACAGAACTTCCTCGTTGTTGTTGTTGCTGTTTTGAGGTCTGCAGAGTGTTTGAGGCCTGGAACATGAGGGTTGGCACAGGCCTCCGAGCAGAGATCGGGAAACCGAGATTGACAAACACAGAATGATTCATCGAGGGAAGTCCAGGGCCAAGAAAGGGCGTCTCGCCTGTATTCACCTTCTATATAAGACACAGCGGGGTCTGCTCAAGCCGTAATGCAGAGCACTGCACCCGACCGCACCCTTGATCTGACCTCCATACTCTCCCCTGCCATGCCTGACTCGGGGGACGGATTCTCTGGTGATGTAGGCATGAGGCGTGTTAGGAAGGACCACTCAGAAAACAGGTATTGAATTCAGCAAGATTTAGTGTCACTATCCTCCCCCAGGATAGAAGTTCCCACGAGAGCAGCAGACCGACCCCTTCGTGTGCAGACCGACCCTGTCGTGTCCCCAGCACCAGAGCCTGGCACTTGGCAAGCTCTGTGTGCTACATCCTTCTGGGCTGAAGTTAAGTTAAGAACGCGCATTTCGCCAAGTTGTTTGCCAGCACAGCGAGGATACAACAAAGACAGGAAGACCTCCGCGCTCCGAGGCCATACGGCTCCGTCCAGGCAGATGCACGTACACAGGAATAAATACAAAAACCCAGAAAGGAAGACCATACACCAGCCCAAGAGGAGTGACCGCCATGGGGATCAGGACCGGGGTGGGTTCCAGGAAATCTGATTTGTGTCTAGTAGGTTCTAGTTTTTAAAAAAATATTTTATTTATTTATTTGACAGAGATCACAAGTAGGCAGAGAGGCAGGCAGAGAGAGATTTGGGGAAGCAGGCTCCCCACTGAGCAGAAAGCCTGATGCGGGGCTCGATCCCAGGACTCTGAGATCATGACCTGAGCCGAAGGCAGAGGCTTAACCCACTGAGCCACCCAGGTGCCCCAGTAGGTTTTATTTCTTAATCAAAAAAAGAAAACAAGGAAGTGGAGCAAATGTGACAAAATCCGTTCATTTGTTCTGTGTGATGGGCGCGCGGGTGTTCGTTATTTTCGCCTCTGTGATTTTCTGAGGGTTTGAGATTTTTTTTTTTAATACCGCAGCTGTGTTAGGAGACTAATTGCGGTCGTTGTACTGCCGGTCCCGGTGCTGGGGTTTCCAGAACCGTTCTTGGATGTCACAATCCGGAAGGACGCGCAGAACTCAGGAAAGGGCAGGACAGAGAGTGTCATGTAGCCAAAGGACCCAGGGGAGACTCAGCAAAGAGTAAAGGGAGGTAAGGCAGAGTCACGGTGATGGGGAATGAGCTTCCTTTGTCCTCTCCCAGCACAGTTGTGTGGGCAGCACTTAATTCTCTCAGGAATGAGGTGTGACAACACACACAACATCCCCCAACCCAGAAACCTCCCCTGCGTGCTGGTGCCCAGGGCTTAGCCAGGGTCGGTCATGTGGGCACAGAGCACCTGCTCCGCGGACCTTAGCCACAGCTTGTGTAGCCTGAGGCCCTCATCAGAAACCACATTGTTAACAGGAAGCTATCTGGTATGGTCTGAGGTCCCAGGTATGTGAAGATAGTCTTATCAGGCAGAACATTCCAGAGACTCATAGGTTACGTCACAGGAGACTGAGACAGCCCAGTCCTTTCTTCGGAATGTGCAAGCATGACGATCCCACGCCTGCTGAGTTAACCCTTTATTGTCCAACCCTGGACCAACCCAAAGTGAGATGCGAGACCACCACCCGCATTTGTAAAAGATTTTGTGAGCCTTAGGCAACCACCTACCTCCAGGCTCCAGAAAACTCCAGGAAAGGTTTGGAGAGACTGGGGTATCTGAGCAGCCTGCCCCTCACTTCAAACTTTCCAAACTTTCTGAGGAAAATGGGCTCAGAAGGGACCACTGAAGATCCAGGCATGTGTCTAGAAGTTTCAGAAACTGAGGGACTAATGCTTGATTGACACCTGAGGAATCCAACTTAGGAAACACTGGTGTGGCCGCTCTGGCCACCAGGCCTTGGGATCTGACTGCCCTCCCAGAGTATTCTGGAACCCCCCAAAACAGGCAAGGGTTTCCAGTGGCAGGAGGGAAAGAGAGAGTCAGTTTAGGATCTTCTTAGGTCCTGGTCAAGGTTAGTCCAACAGGGGACCAGACCATGAGATTCTCAGGGGTAAAGGAAGGAGCTTAAGCAACCAACCAGGAAAAAATGCATCAAGCCAGAGATGGGAATGGGATTTTTGAAGAACACTTTTAAATGCTATGAAAGAGAAAGAGTAACCATCCAACCCTGTCTAGCACAGTGGGTCACCCAGGGGGAAATTTCCCATCCATTCTGCCCTGCAGCCTGCTCTGCTCCAGCTCTGGAGAGCAGAGACCAGCTTGCGAGATGGGTGAGGAGAGGCAGAAGAACAGGGCGAGGGGGACAGGTCCTCTCGGACTTCAGTCTGTCCAGCTCAGAGCTGTGGAGGAAGGAGGGGACGCTCTCAACCTGGAAGGAAAGAGAAGTTGCAATTGTTAACGAGCCTAGAGATCCTCATCACCGCACGGGGCCGTCTCAGGGAGCGGAGAGACAAGAGGAAACTCTGCTCCTTTCCCCACTCGGTGCTTCAGTTCTGGTATTTTCAATCGATGTGTCCCCACCTGCCCTTAATTCTGTTCCCTGCTCTGCTCCGTCTCCCGCAAGCCGTTCGAATAAGCACCAACTTCAGATGCTGTGTTTCATATTTCTAGAACATTCTTTAAAAGTATATTTTAAGGGCGCCTGGATGGCTCAGTCGGTGAAGCATCTGCCTTCAGCTCAGGTCATGATCTCGGGGGCGTGGGATTGAGCCCCGCATGGGGATCCCTGCTCAGCGCCTTCTCTCTTTCAAATAAGTAAATAAATAAAATCTTTTAAAAATTCAAAAAAGTATTTTAGTTCTCTATTGAAACGTCCATAGCTCAAAAGCAACTCTGTCTCTACCATCTCTGGCCTTAAGGTCATCTCAGAGCCCGCATCTAAGGACTGTTGCATTTCTTGTTCGTTGGTATGTCTACCACATACCGTACACAGCAGAGGACAGGCCCTGGGTTGTCGGATTCCTCTGGAGACGAGGAGGTTCTGTTCTTGCCCACAGTGAAATCCCCGAAGCATTGCCTTGGTCATGTTGAGACGAGAGTGATGGTTTCAGGCTTGGTTGGAGCAAGTCTTTGCAGTCCTACCCCCGTGGCGAGGGTGCAGCCCTTTCTCCCAGTACCTGTCCTCACTACGAGGGTGTGGTCCTTCCGGAGCCTTAGCGCAGGGCTCAGGTGCTGACTCCGCAGGCCTCCTCTGGCCGCTCCTGCACGACTCTGAAACCCTTCCCTACCCTGCAGCCTCCAGCTGACCCTGGGTCTCCGCCTACCAGGCACCGTGTAGGGCTCAGCCAAAGGTATGATGGGGACAATTTGTTTTTGCAGATTTTTTTTTCACTCCTTTTCTGAGGCTCTCGTCTTATAGGTACACTGACCCCAAAGCCCAGCAACCGCACAGTGGCCCTAAACTCCAAGGCACAGGGCAAGATGCCTGGTCTCTGTGGCCCCGCTTCCTTGCACCCCGCTTTTGAGAGAGTTTCTGAGCTTCAGTTCAACCTTCCCATGTTCCCATTTGTCCACCTCCATACGGAGCCCACGGAAAGGAAAGAAAGGTCGGAAAATGAGTTACAGCCTGAGATACTCTGTTATCCTGGAGTGGCCGTAAACGTGGCTCAAGAGAAGCCCCAGGGATGATATAGAATGCGGACTGGCTTTCCTGAGGTGTGAAATATCAACATACGGAAAACTTACCACCCTAACAGAGGGGATACGATAAGATCTGAAAAGATAGAGCAAACCTGGAGAAACATTCCGGTTGCATGCTTACTAGATTTCCCAAATTAAGCTGGAAATCATGCATTTAAATGTTAATTTTAGTTTAAGTCTGCAGGGTCTAAATCTGAAGTTCTAGCACACAAAGAGTACAGAGAGGAGGTGAGGGTTGACCTCCCTCTCTGTCCTCTGGAGAGCAGAGTCTGAAACTGGTTGGAAGGCACTTTGGTTCAGTCCCAAATTTGGCAACCAACCGGAAAACACAAGGACCGTGTTAGCAAAACAAAACAAAACAAATTGTAGGACTCAGCTTGAACACGAGCCTGCAGTCGTTATGAAGTACATTGTAGTAATTTTGACTCACAAGATTATGTAATAAATTTTGACCTTTCATAATAGAAATACGAGCAGGAAGATTGAACAGAATATTTAATTAAAAAATGCAAATTGGGGCACCTGGCTGGCTCAGAAAAGCTGGTAACTCTCCATCTCGGGGTTGAGTTTGAGCCCCATGCTGGGTGTAGAGAGGACTTGAAAAATGAAATCTTGGGGCACCTGGGTGGCTCAGTGGGTTAAAGCCTCTGCCTTCGGCTCAGGTCATGATCTCAGGGTCCTGGGATCGAGCCCCACATCGTGCTCTCTGCTCAGCAGGGAGCCTGCTTCCCTTCCTCTCTGCCTGCCTCTCTGCCTGCTTGTGATCTCTCTCTGTCAAATAAATAAATAAAATCTTTAAAAAAAAAAAAAAAGAAAAATGAAATCTTAAAAGAAATGCAAATAGCTGAGATCATAAGAAAAAAATGCTCAAATAAAAGCAGAATAAAGCAATTAGCGAAATCCGCAGTGTAGCACAGAAACTGAGCACGGAACAGTTTAAAAAACCAGCTCTTCCAGCAATATAAATGTCTCCAAATGGGCAGATTGCTTACATCAATTATGGTGAATCAAAGAATGGTGAGAATATGATTCTACTGGGGCGGAAACGTCATTCTTTGTGTGCGCACAGATGCATGGATGCAAGGGCCTGGTCGGCAGGACACACGCTGATGAATTAGTGACCGGTGACACCGTCGATCGGATTGCTGGTTTCTTTGTGTTCTCTGCCCGCCTGTGTTCACATGTTGCCGCACAGGCGTATTGCTTTCGTGGTAAGAACTCCTCCCTCACCCGCCGCTTGAAGATCTGGAAGTTTTCATGAAAGTTTTCTCTTACTTAATGCAGCTAATTCAGTTTAAGCCAAGTGTACCTGAGCTGCTCACTTGGCCGTGCGGTCGTGCCGTGCGGGTACAGGAATCTCACGGTTTCCAAATCTGTGAAATGGGAATGATACTACGTCAGAGGGTTTCTGCTCTATTTGCGGTGAGCAATCCATTGTTTCTGAAACATTTTTTTAAATAAGATTTTATTTATTTATTTGACAGAGAGATTACAAGTAGGCAGAGAGGCAGGCAGAGAGAGAGAGAGAGGGAAGCAGGCTCCCCACTGAGCAGAGAGCCTGATGCGGGGCTCGATCCCAGGACCCTGGGATCATGACCTGAGCCAAAGGCAGAGGCTTTAACCCACTGAGCCACCCAGGCGCCCCGTTTCTGAAACATTTTTATTTAAATCTGACTTCGCAAAGATACAGTGCAGTATTGGTTTCAGGAGTAGAATTCAGTGGTTCGTCACCTGCCTACAACACCCAGTGCCCCTCACGACAGGTGCTTTAGTGGATGCCCGTCTCCCACCTACCCCATCCCCCGCCCACCTCCCTCCGTCAACCCTCAGTTTGTTCTCTGTAGTGAAGAGTCTCTTCGAACCATGAGAGACTGTGGACTCTGAGAAACAAACGGAGGGGTTCAGAGGGGAGGGGGTGGGGTTTGGGGGAGCCTGGCGGTGAGCACTAAGGAGGGCACGGATTGCACGGAGCACTGGGTGTGCTGCACAAACAAGGAATCTGGGAACACTGGCAACATTGATTGTAATTTTTAAAATTAAATTTTAAAAAAGTGTCCTGTGGTTTGCCTCCCTCTCTCCTTTGTGTCCTCCTTCCCGTAGGCTCATCTGTTTTGTTTCCTAAATTAAAGTGAAATCATGTGGTACCTATCTCTGCCTTCGCTTGCCTAGCCTAATGCACGCGAGCTCCACCCATGCCGTTGAAAATGGCAAGATTTCATTCTTTTTGATGGCTGAGTAATAGTCCATCACACACACACACACACACACACACACACACACACACACGAATGCGCACGCATGCACGCACGCACGCACCCCACATCTTCATCCATTCAGCCGTCCGTGGACCCTTGGGCTCTCCCACAGTTCAGCTACTGTTGAGCAATAAATTCCCAACGACCCCGGCAGCTGCTTAAACCAAGCCCAACTGCAGATTTACAGGAGAACCAGCAGGGGAGCCCAGGGATCTTATCTGGGTCCCACTGCCCTTTCCAAACCACTTCTGACTCCCCCGCCCCCCGCCCCCCCTGCACCCAGCGCCTTCCAGCTCTTTCCATCCAGCCCTCCGACCAGCCTCCTACCTCCCCGCAGATACCCGCTGAGCTCTAGGTCGCTCTTCCCCCATCCGTGAAGGACTTGGGCCCCCGGCTGTCTTCCTCTCCACCCACGCCCCTGCCCTCCTCCTGCCGACCTCCGTCTCTAACTGCCCGGCGCTGGCCTCTCCATCCGTTCTCCTCCTTCCGTCCACCCCTGTGCAGCCCCGTGGCATCATCGGGGGCCAGACCTAGCACACCCAGAGAGCACTTTGCTCTCCTTCTGACCTACCGTCTCTGGACTCCGCTTCAGTAACCCTTTGACGTCCATCCTACAATTCCCTCCCTCTTTTATCTGCAGGTCCCGACCCTTGCCTGCAACTTTGCTTGCCACCATTGCAATCCGTTCCTTACTGTCACTTCCCTTTGCCCTTGGTCCCTCTGTCATAGCTGGCCGGCCAGACTCCAGTCCGGGCCGGACCCACCCCCACGGCGTTCCTTGCACCTGCTTCCGACGCCCTGAGTGTGGCTACACAAAGGTGCACGAGACTCTGGGCGACGCGTTCAGCTTAGAAGTCATCCCCACAAGCCGCAGTGAACCAGCACCGCTCGACAAGCCCAATTTTTCTTTCTTCTTTCCTTTCTTTTCCGTTTAAAAAAAATGTTATTTATGTATTTGACAGAGAGACAGCGAGAGAGGCAACACAAGCAGGGGGAGTGGGAGAGGGAGAAGCAGGCTCCCGCCGAGCAGAGAGCCCGATGCGGGGCTCCGTCCCAGGACCCTGGGATCACGACCTGAGCTGAAGACAGACACTTAGCGACTGAGCCATGCAGGCGTCCCAAGCCCATTTTTTCTTGAGGAGGTTTGCTTTTCTTTTCTCCAAGATGACAATCTTACTATCTGAAGCTACTTCTCCCTTCGCGTCAGGGGAGGACCAGATAGGTGTGTGTTCAGAAGTTGGGCTCCTCGAGGGGCCTCATCTGTTCCTTTCCTGCTGCTCTCAGGACCACCTGGTGTCCCTGTCCTGGCCGCAGCCCCTCTGGGGCAGGAACCAACACACTGAGCTGACTGGTTCGTGATCCTGACTCTGGGTCCTCCTTCCCCCACCAGCCGCTGTCAGGAGCCCCCCCAGGAGGCCACGGTGTGAGCTGTTGCCTCCGTGTGGCAGAGGCGGCTGACCGGACTTGGGTCCCGTGTGTGAACTTATGGGCGCCTCTGCCCCATTTAGACCTGCCTCAGCCCCACTATCCCCGTGGCGCAGGCTCTTGTGCCCCATCCACCCAATGGCTCAGGGGGTTCCCAGCACCCAGATGGTTAAGAGCAGACTTGGCCCTTCAGTGACTCACATCCAACCCACACTCTCCCCTAGGACCCAGGAGCGGGCCCGGATCTGCTTCTCAAATGGAGACTAGTTCTCTGCTGCGGGTGACGTGGCCTGTTCAGAGCCCCAGAGCAGGGCTGGACCCTCTGACCTCAGATGGACTCCTTCATTGCCATGAAATCCACCGGCGCCATGGAGTGTGCAGGGTCCTGTAGCCCTAGTGGTGGGGCTGCTTGTATCATAGTCCTGAACCCCGGGGCAGAGTTCTTTTTGCTGTGGGCTCTGGCCAGGAAGCCCCGGCCGCTGGAAGTCAGGTTGTCTTGTAGGACCATGGAAAGGCCCAGGAGGCCCAGGGGTAAGGAGGGATGGGGGCAGAGGTCCCAGATCCTGTCCGCCACACTCCCCGCGCAGTGATGGTGCTCTCCGGCACCACGTCGGATTCCGTGTGCATCGATCTCTTTTCCCCTTCGAGGACACAATGTACGGTTTGAGTTCCGCCTCCTCCGAGGACCTCCTCCCCGATGGGCACCTTGAAACTAAATCGACTTCTGGTCACCGACTGCCAGGGCAGAGGAGTAGCCCATTCACTGCAGACATTCTTTTTACGCATTTACCGGCCTGCCCGCGGCGTTCGGAATCCCTCTGCTGTGTCTCCTACCGTCGCTTCCCAGGGGCCAGGCCAGCGCTCTCCAGCACAAATGCGACACGAGCCACTCACATTACGTACATTCTCCAGCGGCCACACTGCAACAGGAGAAAAAGAAATGGGCAAAATGAATTTTAATAATATATTTAGTTTAATCCAAAATACTGGAAATACCATCGACACGAGGCACCAGTGACATCTTGAGGGCCGACAGCTGCGGGGGGCGGGCGGTGAGCGGAAGCGCTCGTGGCCCCAGGAATGCCTCCCTCCCACCGTAAACTTGAGAGGTTTTTCTAAATTATTCCTTGAGAGCGCAGGAGGGAGCAAGAGAGAGAGGACAGGTGTGTCTGGTCACCTCCACGCGGCTCAGACAGGTGAGCTGTCTTGTCCACGATGACCCGCCATCACAAAGTGGCAGATGTGGGACCCGCGGCCGGCTGTTGGGACTCTGCTTCTGCCTTGAAGAGAGTACCGAGGCTCCCAAACTCGTTGGCACACTCACATCCCCGAGGGTGTTTTTAGAATTTCCAAAGCCCAGCCACACCCCTGGGCCGTCAAGCCACAACATCTGGGGATGGGAAAGCTGTGGTCTGGGCGCGCGGCCGTGGGCCGAGGGCGCTGGTGGGCAGCGGCCACACTCAGCACGTGGCCCACGAGCCTGCAGCGTGGGCGTCAGCAGGGCCTCGCCTCAGCCGGGGGCCAGGCCTGCGGACGCGGAGCCCCAGGTCAGGCATGGCTCGAGCTCCCGGCCCAGAAGCATCTGATAGAAAACATGCCGTTCTGCTTTGTTGGAAGAAAACATGGTCCAGGACATTTCCCCGGTGGGGGTCACTGAGTCGGGCAGGACTTGGTGGCCTTTGGGTTTTCATTAAATTAATATCATGTGACTAATGTTGCTGTCTTGGTTTTATTAGGGCTTAATTTCTGAACTATTGTCATGGACTCCCTCTATGCAATGGTTTGAAAGAACCCTAGAAAAACTGCCCGAAATGTCTCTCCGGCTCGAGGTGGCGTTGAACCTTTGCTTAACAAAATTAAACCTTGCTTTTTCATTCAGCCAGCAGGTTTGTTTGTTTGTTTGTTTGTTTTTAAAGGATTTTATTTATTTATTTAATTGACAGAGAAAGACACAGAGAGAGGGAACACAAGCAGGGGGAGTGGGAGAGGGAGAAGCAGGCTCCCCACTGAGCAGGGAGCCCGATGCGGGCTCGAACCCAGGACCCTGAGCCTGAGCTCACAACCTGAGCCGAAGGCAGACACTTAACCACTGAGCCACCCGGGCGCCCCTCAGCCTGCAGATTGTGAGACCCGACCCTGAGGGTGATGTTGGGGGGTGAAGGGGGGAGAAGAGCTTTGGACGAGCTCCTGTTTTGGGGGCTCCCGGTCTGGGGCAGGGCGCCAGAAGGCACACCCGCACGGCTGTGGGACAACAGAGAAGGTGAGTCATGACCCTGTAATCCTGGGGTGACAGAAGCTGTCGTCAAGGAGGCACTGGGGGATTTGGAGGCTCGCGGGTGGAGGGGGGTGTTTTTACAGGACACACTCGCCGGCACGGCTGCCATCGGTCGGGGAACGCGGATGTGTGTTAGCCGGGAAGCTGGGTTGCAGGGACAGAAACCCCACTTGACCTGGTGAAGGCAGGAAGAGCGATTTTGGACTCGGGGAGTCCATGTGCCGGACCTCCAGACAGTGAGGAGGCCTCTGGAACTCGGGAACCACAGACGCCAAGAGTGCCAGGGCTCTTTCTCTCGAGCGCGTCTTTAGGCCAGTTTCACCCTCTCTTCTGTCAGACTGGCTTCAAACACGACAGCAACACGACCGCAGAAAGCCCCGTCTTCTACGCACATCCCACACTTTCCTGTACCAGAGAGCGAGCCCCCAGGTGTCTGGGACTCGAGACAAAATAACGTGGGAAGAGAGGACACAGGTGCCAGGAACTCGACTGGCCACGAGTCGGTCCTGGCGGAAGCCGCAGATTCCTGGCCCGAGGCTGTCTGATGTCTGTGCCCCTACCTTCACATACGTTGGAAATTTTCTTTACATTTCATGAAGAAATCATGTTCCTGTGTCTTGGACCAACCTTGGGTCAAGCCCTGTGTGCAGGACGCGTGGTGACGTGCGTACTTGGCTCTGGTGAGAACCTCGTGCTGGGACTCCGGGGCAGGAAGGTTAGCGCCATTGCCAGACGGAAAGGGGTTCTGTCTGCCCAGAAGAGGGAGGAACAGAGCCCGGGCAGAGCCCCACCCCCACTCCACGCTGACGTCCGACGGTTTGCTACCCGCTGCTCTCCCCTGGGCTCTGGGCCCACACTTCTGAGGATGTCCCTTGGGCACCTGTACCTCGATGTGCTCAGACTCGACCTCCACCACGTCCCCGTCCTGCCGGGCGGTTCCTCCTCCACCGAGCCGCTCCAGCCAGAAATATCTGAGTCGTTTTCAACCCATCCGGCGTCCCCACCCCCGACTCATCTCTCAGCTTTGTGGATTCAACCTCTGAAATATTACCGACTCCTCCTCGTCCGCCGGACCCCTGCTCCATGCCCCGATACAGAATCCTCCCAACCTCTCCCGCTCCGGAGCCCACACTAGCTCACGCCACCCCTCCCGCCGCCCACGACGTCAACGCACTGACTGTGCTCTGGGCTCCGACGTTGCCCAACCACCGTGAGGCATCACGGCCACTTACAGTCTGGTCTTATAGCCTTTAGAGCCTCTTGCCATTTGCACCATTGGACGTTTGCACACGCGCGCCTATGTTAGCTTCTGCCCTTCTGCACATGCCCCCTCTTCTTTACGAGCACACTGGCCAAATTCGACAAGACTGAGCTGGAAACGCATCTCTTGGATAGAAAACCTTCTCTGACTTCTCGAGCTGTGCGCAGCCTCCCACCGGCTGTCTCACCGACCCTCCAAGTGTGGCATTTCCAACATCCCACGGCAGTGACCGTTTCACGTTTGTATCCGCCTACCCCCACTCTCAGTTACGAGGAGCGTATCCCTTGTACGTGCCGAGTGACTCTCTCTCTCTCTCTCTTTTTAAATCTATTTGATAGAGACACAGTGAGAGAGGGAACACAAGCAGGGGAGTGGGAAAGGGGCAAGCAGCCTCCCTTCTGAGCAGAGAGCCCCATGCGGTACTCGATCCCAGGTCCCCGGGATCATGACCTGAGCAGAGGGCAGAGGCCCAACCAACTGAGCCCCGCCGGCGTCCCTCGAGTGAATCTCTTACAACCGGGGAAGGTTGCAGTACAGAATGTGCTTTCCTGATTACGAGGGCTCCCGAGCTCTAGTCCAGCCACCTGTTGAAGATAAGACTGATACCATCGGCTCCAGTGAGAGGGAACCGTCTCCTGACACAACCCACTCCGTTTGTGGAGAGCTCTTGTAGGGTCCTTCCCTGACCGACCCTTGAACGCTGCTCCAGCCAGCCAGCCCGAGCTCTACTCCTTACGGTCTCCTGAAGCACTTCCTGACCTCAGACACCAGCTCTGCTGTGCCTCGGGCTCCGTATCGAGCACTCTTTCAAGCAAGAACCCTCGGGAGGCCGGGATTGAGTCTGGAAGCCTCTGAGCATGGGGTCGACTCGTCTCCGTCTCCCCGCATCTGCGGCTCCGGAGTCGCACGCAACCGTCAGGTGCAGGTGGCTTGGGAACGGACATGAACAAGGAGTGGGAAGACCGTGGGTGGTGCCGAGGGCAGACTTGATGTTGCAGAACGTGGTCCAGTTTTTCATCGCACCGCGTGGCCGTTCCCGATGAAGAACACGGTGGGGGGGGCTCGCATTAATCCAAGACTGAGGACGGGCAGGTAAGAGCAGGGAGACAGACCGAACCACCTGGAAACCTGTCCCTGCCCGTCACACCCGCTTCCCCTCACCGTCCCTTCCTTGCCGAAGGCTGCGGCGTCCAAAGCAAATCTGACCAGATTTTCTGCTCTACCTTCTCAGAGTTTGTTGATTGTTTTTTTGTTTGTTTGTTTTTTGTTTTTTTTAAAGATTTTATTTGACAGAGAGAGATCACAAGTAGGCAGAGAGGCAGGCAGAGAGAGAGAGAGAGAGAGGAGGAAGCAGGCTCCCTGCTGAGCAGAGAGCCCGATGCGGGACTCGATCCCAGGACCCCGAGATCATGACCCGAGCCGAAGGCAGAGGCTTAACCCACTGAGCCACCCCGGTGCCCCATGTTGATTGGTTTTTTATTTTTTTAT
Source organism: Mustela nigripes (assembly GCF_022355385.1). Lineage (NCBI taxonomy): Eukaryota > Metazoa > Chordata > Mammalia > Carnivora > Mustelidae > Mustela > Mustela nigripes. The sequence goes on from NC_081569.1 coordinate 1,763,091, forward strand.
TTTTATTTATTTTTTTTTTTAAAGATTTTATTTTTTAAAACAAACTGTGCCTTGACTTTTTTTCTTCCTTTTTAAAAAAATTAACATTGAATGTGTTATTGTTTTCAGAGGTACAGGCCTGTGATTCATTAGTCTTATATAAGACCCAAGGCGTGTTACCTCACGTGCTCGTTAATGCCCGTTAATGGCCGCCGCCCAACTACCCCGTCCCTTCACAGCTCCCCTCCAGCAACCCTCGGTGTGTTTCCTGGAGTGAAGAGTCTCTTATGGTTTGTCTCCGTCTCTGGTTGTGTCTTAATTTTATTTTTTCTTCTCTTCCCCTATGATCCTCTGTTTTATTTCTTAAATTCCACATATCAGTGAGATCATATGATAGTTGTGTTTTTCTGATTGACTTATTTTGCTTAGCATAATACTCTCCAGATGTCCACTGACGGTGAATGGATAAAGAAGATGGGGTATACACGCGCGCACACACACACACACACACACACACACACACACTGGAATACTATGCAGCCATCAAAAATGAAATCTGGCCATTTGCAATGACATGGATGGAACTAGAGGGCACTGATCTGATTTTTAAAAAATCTGTCTTTTCTCCTTATTTGACATAACAAATAGCAGGGGATTTTTCACGTTATATTCCAAATAATGTCTGTCTTCAAGCATGATAGATTAGTGATTCCTTTAATAGGGATTATATTAAATAACAAAATAAACCTCATGTCATTAGATGTTCAAAAACAAAGCAGAATTTCTAAGTCCCCTGTGATCGGGCTCTTCTGTAAACAAGTAAGAATCAGGCTCTAAGGCCAGGTGCAGTGAAGGGAGGGACCCGTCCCTTCAGGGGTCTCTACCCTTAGTTTGGGGGTGAAGGTGAGGATCAGGTAGGGGGACGTGTGAAGCTCCCCGTTCCGCGACTGACAGTCTCAAAGGGGAGGAATACTGGAAATTAGAGCCAGAGTAACTTGGTACATAAAGAAGAAATTCTGACTGTCGGGGTCTCTAAATAACATGGCAACCGAGCGCAACAGCAGCATTCTTTGAAACAGCCCCCTGCCCCTCGACGAAGGAAGGAACACCCATTGGGAGTGTTGGGACGGATGCTGGTGTCCTGGAGGCAGTGTGACCTCATCAGCAGGGCTTCAGACTGGATTTAGAAGAAGAGGGAGACAGATGCCCAGACAGACCTGGGAAGCCAGTTGCTGTGGAGTGCAGGTGGGACTTACACAGCAGGAGTCTCCCTGTGTGCCCAGGAAAGGGATTTGTACCAGGGCCGTCAAGGATGGGTTCGGCCCAGGCTGCCGACACAGCAACGCACACTTCTCCAGCAGCACTGTGATTTGAGGTCGCGATAGAGGGTCGCAAAGATCAGGTGACTTGGTGTGAACTCCAAGAACTCAAGAACTCAAGGCAGGAGTACAGGCATTGAAAAGGGCAAACTTTTTTTTTTTTTTTTTTAAATGATCACTTAGAAGGGAAAGTGAAATCGGGCTCCAGGCATAGAGAGCACGCTGTGGATTGAGGGCGACGCACCAGGTCCTGGGGATGGACGGTGTTTGAGACAGACACGACGATTCCTGCCCTCACGGAGCCGACGGTCTCCTGGGGAGAGTGTAGGAAGGGTTGAGAGGAGGTTCTTGTGAGCTAGGGAGTGATCAGTGGTGCAGCTGGGGAGATTAGAAGGGGCTCAAAAGCCATATAAAGGAATTTAGACCTTATCCAAGGACACAATGGTAGGATTTTATATTCTATAACTGAAGCAGGGGCGTCGTGGTCAAATTTAATGGGCAGTAAGAATGGAGTTTCCAGAGCCTGGAAACGAAGACAGAAATCTAGGCAAGAGAGGATCACGGTGTGGATTAAGGTGGAGGTGGAGTCAATGACAGAAACCAGCGCAGGCAAAACCCACATTCACCGGAAATAGGGGAAGGAAAGGAAGACGTCTGAGATCCAACCAAAGCTTCGGGCTCTGGCTTCTGGACAGCGAGTGGGAACATGGGAGGAGGTTCTGGCTGGGAGTGGAGGTCAGAAAGGACCCTGAGCTCAGATGCAGATCGGTGGAGGAGCAGAGGCCTGGGATCCCGCGGGGAAGCCTAGGAAGCAAACAGAGGATGTGGGGAGAGAGGGCGCTGGTGTCCCAGACCCAGAAGCTGAGGTCGTCCGGCGAGACGTCCCACAATGAAATCCCGTGTGCACCTCGGTCCGTGGTACACTGTGGTGTGGGTACGGATGTTGACACCCGTCCTGTCCAGACTCACTCCTCAACAACGTTTCCTTTTTTAAATAAATAGATCGACACGGGTTCGGTTCCAGTCTGCCAAATTGAGAACGCCATCGCCTTCTTGGGGGACATGGGAACCCATCAAGATCTGAATGCAGAAGCAGAAGGTCTAGGAACACATCCGCAGAAGGGAATGTTATTGTAAACACTGAAGTCCTAATGACGGATTTAGGAATTGTCGACCTTAAAAGTGTATTTCCCTCATCCCTGAGGTTTCCTATTTCTTTTGCATTGATCCATGCTGAAGGGCACCTTTTCCTGGGCGCTCCCACTCAGGTGGGTTCGAGGAGTGCCCCGTCTCAGAACTGCTGGTCTGTGCCTGAGGTCACACGCTATAAAGACAGATAAACAAACAGCGCTCGGGTCAAGAAATCCTCTTGACTTGTCAGAACTCGTAGGAATGCATCTCGCTGTCCCCTGGGCTTACACTGTATCTCAGATATTCGCGAGATGCAAATGATGTGACCTGCCTGTTTGCATACGAGGTCTCTGCCAGGCTTCGGGGCAGATCTGACACAAGCATCCCATAATTACAGGAGAGCTCTGGGGACTGGCTTCAATTAACCACGCTGCTTCTCGGTTATCATTATATTATCTGTATTTATAGCATTTGACATTCTCGCAGCGCTCTTTAATCATACTGCATGTGGGTTGCCTACATCTAAATCTTTCAACATACTTGGGATACCAGATGTTCCTGTTCTCTGGCTCTTACAGATGGAGAAACAGAGCATGGACCAGTGCTCTAAGGACAGCACCTGTGAGTTGCATTCCCAGGTCACCTGGGCAGCTTTGTGGAGGTTAAGCACTTGGATTAAGGCAAAGGTCTGCTGGGCAAGGTTGTGTGGGGTAATGGGACACTGAGACTTTAGCCTCATGGCAGAAACATGCTTTCTTCAGCTCAAAGTTCTGAGGTCTGGACTTGCCCAACCAGAGCACTGGAACATCTGGAACCTAGTCTTGGCTCCCACCAGCACATCAAGCCAAGAGGAGTCACAAGGCTTCCCCTCTCCTTTAGGCTGAGTTAGCTCTGGTGTCTTTGGTCCTTCGTCTCCTGGGTCTAAGAGCTCTCTAGTCGGTCCTGCGTCTCCCACATCTCCCGACTGGACACTGGAGCTCGGGGCAGGGAAGGGAGGGTTGTCTGCAACTGAAACAAGAAAGTAGGATCCCACCATCCTCCCCTGCTGATCCCCCCCACAGACTGAGCACGGACCCTGACTGCAGAGACTCGGACAGAACTGTGTTCGTGAATGGATACGGTGACCACTCTGACCGGCAGCAGCCCCACGGAGGTACTGGTGGGGTCCCAGCAGCTCTTGGAGTCATGTGCAGTTCAACGGGCACAGCAAGGCGTGTGGATACAAGATGTTCTCTGCCCAGCTGTCCCCCAAATCTATGGCAGGATCTGTAGGGAAGGGACACCCCCCTGCCCTTCCCTATCCAACTGGAGAGCACAACCGCCCGTCTCAAGTCTCCCGAGATTTCCTTCTTTTTTTTTAAAGATTTTATTTATTTATTTGACAGACAGAGATCACAAGTAGGCAGAGAGGCAGGCAGAGAGTGATAGAGGAGGAAGCAGGCTCCCTTCAGAGCAACGAGCCCGATGTCGGGCTCGATCCCAGGACCCTGGGATCATGACCTGAGCCGAAGGCAGAGGTTTTAACCCACTGAGCCACCCAGGTGCCCCCCGAGATTTCCTTCTTTCGTTGCAACGCATCCGTTACATCCCCCCGTTTGCCGATCTGGCAATTACTTGAATGCGGGGTTAGATTTGTTAGAAAGGTTTTCGGCGCTGACTACGGAACCAACCTAATGTTAAATTGTGCGCCGTTTTGTTTTTGTTTTTCCCCTTCTGGTGGACGTGATGCCTAGGTTTTGCTTTTTTAAATTAGATGAGTAATTTCAAAGATGAAGAACCTGTCCCGAGATTTCCTCGTGAAGCTCGGGGTTTGATCAAGCTCGGCAGGCTGGTTCGGTCAACGTCATGACTCAGCCAGGTTCTGTCTCGATGACTGGCTTTCTTGGAGCCTCAGCCGGGTCCTCACGGCTGCTCAGCCCGCGGTCACACACCGTCACACTCCAGGGCGACGCTCCGGGCCTCAGCAATCCATGTCAGCTCTTCCAGCCTCGTCCCCTGCTTGTCCTCCAGGCGGAGAACCACGCGTGCGGCTCGAGAACCCGCCGGAGAACCCTCCAGCTTCCCCACTCACCCCCGTCAAGTCTTCACCTTCCTGCTCTCATTTACAACCCACCTTGCGGGCGACCTGTGGTCAATGCTGGTCCTCTCTTCGTGCTTTTGATTCTCTCCTGTCCTGCCTCTCCTCTCGCTCTGTCAGCCTCCCCTCCGGTATCTTCCGTGTTTCCCGTGTCCTACCTCCCTGCCTGCAGAAAGACCAAGTCTCCTCTGCCTCAGAAAAGAAGCCCCCTTCCCCGGAACACAAAATAGAGGGCTGCGTCTCTCTACCACTCACCATCGGTGGTTCCAAACCACATCCGACCCCCGGGTGTGAGCGGAGCAGAGTTCCACCGGAATTCATGATCACTCAGAACCAATATGGATGGTCTCGTTTTCTGTTATACCTCTGAATCCCACCCGCGCGCCCCCAGAGCTGCTTCCCAACCTTTGGGTCATTATTGTCCCCCTCCCCAAATCTTTTTAGACATTTTTCCCCCTAATTATGGCACCCAGGAAATTTTAATAGCACAAGGACACATTTATCATATTGTGGGCCCCTTTGGAGAGCCGCAAACCACCGGGATGCCTGAAGTTGTTTTGTCCCCCAAAGCCAGTTTTCACATCCTTGGAGGTGAGATCCCTCCGTGTCCAGGACGGAGAAGGCGTGAGCAAGGGGGCGAATCCGAACCAGAGTCGGATTTCTTCTCTGAGACGCACCTGCCGTGTGACTACTGAGAAGTCGTTCAAACCCCCGGTCGTCGGAGATCCCCGCGCAGGCAGAGCGGCCTTCCTGGCACCCACCTCACCCACCATCTGCCCATTCCCGTCTCCCTCCCTTTCACGGGCCGGTGCCAGGAGCACTGCCTGGTCCACCTCCTACAGGCTTATCTCTGGCTCAGAGACGCAGTCTGCTTCCTGGGGACGCCGAGCAGACAATGTCCCATTTACTGCCTGGCACAGGGGTGGGGCTCCACGGGTGGGGATTCTCTCCCCCGGAATCTGGCCGGCATCCTGCCTGCCATTGACACAGCCTGTCCCTACACGCTCTGGACCCTGTCTCTGGCTCCGGAGGGACTCTGTCTGCGGAGCCCTTCCCCGGGGTGGAGCGTGAGCACGCCCCGGACGCCCCCAGCCTGTCCTGTTTGCCTGCACCAGCGCTTCCCCCACGCCTGCACGGACCGGGAACAGCATGGGTGCTGAGTGAACAGACACGTCTGCCAGCCTCCCGGGATGCCGCCCTGTGGTCGGAGGCCGGGCCCACCTTCCCGGGGCGCGTTCCAGGTTACAGAACGGGCATCGCCTCTGGACTCCGAGTCCCGCCCCAGCGCTTTCTTTTCTGTCCCACCAAACCCGTGTATCTGAGCAGCACCACGCTCGGGTTTGGTGAGAGGCCACGGCGGGGAAGGCTTTGAACGCTCGGACTTCGTACTTGGCTGGTGGCCAAGTCTTCCAACGCTTCAGGAACAAGGCAGGGTCAGGAGTAAGACGGTGGCATGGGATTTAGACAGGGGAGAGTCACGTGACCGGTGGCCTTGGAGGAAAGCGGCTGCCAGGGACTCCCTACCGAAACTGGAATTTCCTGGGGGAGTTTCACCCACGAACTCCTGGGTCCTACCCCCAGAGATTGTGATTATCGCTCTGGGGTGGGGGTGCCCTGGGCTCTGGAAGTTCAAAGAAATACTCAGAGTTTTAATGGGTCGTCAGGTCTGAGAACCACCGGGCTATGGACGAAGTGGAGGTCGTGCGTGTGGACCGCTCTTTCCAAAAGCCTGGCGGTGAAGGGACACAGGCACAGAAGCCTGAGGGACAGGAGGGTGCCAGGAAGGTGAGGGTTGGTTGGTTTGTTTGTTTACAAGGTGGGGAAACTTGGAAATCTTTGTCGGCTGAAGGAAAGACTCCAGGGCATGGTAGAGATGAAAGCTGATAGTGTGAGAAGTTTCTAGAATAATCCTGGAGGGGATGGGTGAGTGGCAGTAGTAGGGGGATGTGTCTTAGGAGGAGAAAATACCTATTCTTTGTACTGAACTCTGCTTAGAATGACCTCTCGTTCCTTCCGAGCCCAGCTCAGCGCAGCTGTCTACCGCCAACCCCACAACGGGAGCGAATTATTCCGTATTCTTGGAGCACTTTCTACATTTCTCCTGTCATGGTTATCATGAGGGTTATATAACATCCGCAAGAGACATTTCTGTAAGAATCTTAGCCTCATTCAACTTTGTGACCTCTTTGGAAGTTCCGTGCAGTTCCTGGAAAATACTCTATTTATTTAAGTGGATCACTCCCCACCTTTTTACAGAAATGATTTCAGAAAGCTTACAGGGGTATGGAAATTTTAAGTTAGCATAAAAGCAGGGGGTTAAAAATAAAGGGAAAAAAGGAAAACAGAAAGGCCAAAGAACAGAATACAGAAGAAACCATACTTGCAAAATGTCACCTGCATGTCACCTTCAAAAAGCGCAGCCGATGGCTCTGGGCTTTCTGGTCCAGCCAACATGAAAGGCTGGAATCTGGACCATGAGACAGTGTGGTTGGAAGTGAGCGGATGACAGGGGACGACTCGTCCCTCAAGTCTTTTTGGCATCCAGCTTCAAAGCAAACTTCTCCCAACGGGTTCTAATAAAGACGATTTTCTGTGTCCTGATGAAAAATATTCTGGCCCCCGTTATCTAGTCTAGTGAACATCAAATTGCTCCAAAGCTTGGGGGCCAAGATGATTTCTCATCTCGCCTCGTTCTCACGGACTGGCAGCTTAGCTGGGTGGTTCCCTAGTGCGGACCTTCCCAAGGCAGCGTCCGTGGATGGCGGGGGCTGCCACCTTCTCTCCCATTGACTGTGTCCGCCACCTGGCCTGCGCGGTTGCAGGGGCTGGGGGTGCTCTGATGTCTCTCTCCCTGAGGATAACGTGCGTTTCCTTCCAGCATGGCAGCCGGCTTTCCCCAAAGGAAATAGATCATGAGGGTCCGGCAGAAGCTGGGAGGCTTCTTGGAACCCAGCGTGGGAAGTCTGGCAGAATCACGTCTACTGTGTTCTGCTCCTCGGAGCAAACGCAGGAGAACCTGAATTCGAGGGAGAGGAGGGGCAGAATGCGTCTCCATGCTGGGAAGCCGGAGCCCGTGGATCAGATCAAGAACATGAGGATTATGGCTGTCCAAGAGAGGCTCGGCATCTGGGTTCCCCACTCTGGGGACTGAAAACCAGGGTCATTTTGACTGAAGGCGTAGTTTCAATACATCCACACAAAGGACGCAAAGTCACAAGACTTACCAGTCATGAAGCCCAGGACTGGGGTGGGGGGAGGGTGCAGAGTGAGCTGTTACTGAGGGGCTGGAGTTCAAGCCTGCACAAGTGTTTGCCTTCCTGACCTTTGAGCTTTTATCAGTTTACAAGGCACTTCTTTCGTAAGAGGTACGGTCACTTCCTTCTACGGATGGGGTAACTACAGGTCAGAGAAGTAATCTGCCCAAGGTGGTAACGTCTGGACTCTAACCCGGTCCGTTCCACGCTCTACCCTGGGCTACTGCACCGAACCAAGCTATCTCCCACTCGACTACACTCAACCACGGAAAAGCAGTTTTTAAAGGACAAGATCTGGATATCCCAGCTCTTTGCTGCGTTGAGCGGGTGCTCGATAATGTTTTGTGGAACATTTGGTCTAACCAGGGAAGGGACCCAGCAAAGTGGACACGGCAGAGGGACAACGGTGGTGGAGGATGCGTGAGAAGGTGCCAACAAGAGTGTGATAGACACGAGCTACCGTCCCTTAGGCCATCCTGGACGGTCTGATGGAGGGAGGGGGGCAACCAGAGAATGTGGAAGAGGTTCAGCGCGACGGAAGGAAAGGAGGCAGAAGAGGAGGCACTTGCAGGCGGGGAAGGAAGTTCACCCTCCAGCCAGGACAGAGTGCCAGGTGCAGACAAGGTCCCGCGGAGGACAGCGTTCGTGGGCAGTTCCGTGGAGCAGCAGGAAGAGACCAGGAGACAGGGGCCAGTGCAGCGCTGGGAGTCCCGGCTCTTCCTCCACGTTGCGGCCGCAGTCACAGAGACCCAGCGTCGTCATCCGGGAAAGGAAGTCAGAGGAGGGTGGAGAGGGGGGAGGAAGCCAGTGCAGAGAAACACCGCAGACAGGAAGCGCGTTCCTGGGCTGGGCACACGTACCTGCCCCGGGAAAGGTCCTACGATCAGATAATGCAGACTCCGAAGCAAGAGAGAAGAACAACAGGTCCTCTGGGATCTCGTCTCTCTTTGCATTTGCGGCAGGAACCCCACAGTCCTGGTGCGTAGTAGGTCTTCGCCAAGCTCCGCTGACCTCAGCCATCCTAACAGCGTCTTATTCCCATGTGACTGGAACGTTCACTCAGCCTTTGGGATCTAAGTTCTGAAGGATCTTGGAATAGCGAGCGCATCTTCATGACTCTAGAGCACTCTCTTTCCTTTCCTTTCTCCTGTTTGGCTTGACATAACCTGTATTATTCCCCACCTAATCATAAAAATAGGACATGCCTAGAACTTACAGAATGTACACACCAGAAATGAACAACTGACCAAATTAAAAAAAAAAAAAAAAACTCTGTAATCTCACTGGCCAGGGACAGATTCCACCCACCCCCCGCCCCAAGCTTAAACTTCTAAAGTATATTTACATGGGGTTGTACCTATTTTGTGCTCCGTGTTTGTCCAGCTCATTACAGATGTTTTCCTACGATACTAAACGCGGTCCCTCAATTTCTGTTCTACTGCCAGACGTTGGCCCTTCGTCCGAACGTGCTATCACTTACTTCAAGCTTTGATACTGTCCATTTTTTTTTCTTTGCTATTATAAACCAGGCTGTCATAAACATCCCACTATTTAAAAATCTGTGTTCAAAACAAGTTATTTCCTTAGGCTACATTCCAAGCAGAATTTCTTGACTATAGATGTGGTATGCTTTCAAGTCCTCCGGTACGTACTGTCAAGTTTCCTTCTAGAAAGCCTGTCCGTGAACACGCCAGCCAGAAGGCTGTAGATCAGAGTGCTCGCTTTTCCACATCACGTCCCACAGGGTTCTAGGGGTCGTTGACATCTTCAAAATTTTGTTTGGATCAACTGAAGAAGGTTAACGTATGTATTTAAAATATGCTATTTAAAAACTAAGAAATCTGGGGGCGCCTGAGTGGCTCAGTGGGTTAAGTGTCTGCCTTCGGCTCTGGTCATGATCCCCGGGTCCTGGGATTGAGCCCCGCATCGGGCTCTCTGCTCCGCGGGAGTCTGCTTCCCTCTCTCTCTCTCCTTTCTCATTCTCTCTCTGCCCCTACCCCATGCATGCGTTCTCAAATAAATAAATAAAATAAAATTTGAAAAACTAAGGAGATCAATCCTTTATATAGTACCTATGATCACTATAATAAAATTCTTTTTTTTTTTTAAAGATTTTATTTATTTATTTGACACACACAGAGATCACAAGTAGTCAGAGAGGCAGGCAGAGGGAGGGAGGGAAGCAGGCTCCTCGCCGAGCAGAGAGCCTGTTGTTGGGCTCGATCCCAGGACCCTGAGATCATGACCTGAGCCAAAGGCAGAGGCTTAACCCACTGAGCCACCCAGGTGCCCCTAATCACTGTAATAAAATTCTTGTCCATGCATCTTGCCCCTTTTCCTTGTTGGGTTTTTGTTTTTTTAAGTTAATTTTTTTTTTTTTTTTTTTTTTTTTTTTTTTTTAAAAACAGCCTCTATGCCTAGTGCAGGGCTCCCCCAGCTTGGGGCTTGAACTCCAGACCTTGAGATCATGACCTGAGCTGAGATCAAGAGTCGGATGCTTAACTGACTAAGCCACCTGGGCACTCCAGGGTCTTTTATTTTAAATGAACTTAGAGCAAATATTTTTGCCTCGTTCTTCAGAATTCTGGAAATTAGAGGGTGTATATTTTTTAGTGTGGAGAATCTCAAACTTTTGTCTAAAGTACAGAATAATACATCACAGCCTTACGTGCCCATCAACTCATCACTGAAATGCCTTAATTATCAAATCACACTCATCAGCTTCCCTTCACGTGTATCTCCCCTCCTCTCCTCTTCCCCAGAGGACTTTTTCACAGCATGTCTTCCACAACACATCATCTGTAGATGTTTCTGTATTTAGAAGATGAAAACTTATGTAGTCAAGTCACTGATCTTTTTTTTTCTTTTTTGGCTTCTGCCTTTGATATTATGCTCAAAATACACACATTTTCATTGCTATTTTCTACTTGTCCTTTGGTGTCATTAAAAACATCCTTGAGGGGGTGCTTGGGTGGTTCAGTGGGTTAAGCCTCTGCCTTCGGCTCAGGTCATGATCCCAGCGTCCTGGGATCAAGCCCCGCATCGGGCTCTCTGCTCAGCAGGGAGCCTGCTTCCTCCTCTCTCTCTGTCTGCCTCTCTGCCTACTTGTGATCTCTCTGTCAAATAAATAAATAAAATCTTAAAAAAAAATCCTTGAGGTTTTTGATCCATCAGAATTGAATTTTATCTTTTTTTTTTCAAATATTTAACCAATGATTGAATTAGTATATCCCTACTGATCTATCAACTTAATCATACAGTAAATACTTATAAACAGCTAAGTCATTTTGTTCTCTCTCTGTGTGGTCTTATGCGGGTATTACTTGTCTTTTTTGGTATTACTATTTTTTAAAGTATATATTCAGTATTCGTTGTTATCAAGTCCCTGGAATAACATCACAGATTAATCATTCATGTACACTGTTTTAATGTGTAGCTATCCACAATTCTGAAAAACAAACAAACAAACAAAACACCCTTAAGATTAATGCCATGATATTATCACTTTTAAATTAGATTTGCAAGCTCTGCATATAAGAGGCCAGTCCCACTTTCTACTTTAAAAAAGACTACTTGTTGGGAGGCCTGGGTGGCTCAGTTGGTTACGCAGCTGCCTTCGGCTCAGGTCATGATCCCAGTGTCCTGGGGTCGAGTCCCACATCGGGCTCCTTGCTCAGCGGGGAGCCTGCTTCTCCCTCTGCCTCTGCCTGCCACTTTGTCTGCCTGTGCTCAATCTCTCTGACAAATAAATAAATAAAATCTTAAAAAAAAAAAGACTACTTGTTTAATGTTATCTATGATATCTTTGCATATTTTTAAAAAGGGATTAGAAGTTAGGAGCACTGGAATTCCAACCAGCTGACATAGATGTTTTGAGCTCTCTGATGGGGCAGGACACAATGTTTGCTGACTATACAGGTGGAACCCCAAGGACTCAGCTCCTGTCTTGGGTAGTTGAGCTAGGCCCAGTAGTGTGATCTATTTCAGGGGCTCTAGGGACCCTGTTAGGGATCCTGGAGTAGGCTAAAGGTGGGTCCAATACCAAAGGCAGGTTTGAAGACCCAGTCACCCAGGCAACAGATGGAACCAGGACAACACGTATCTGTGGATGGACGGTGTTTTCTTTCTTTGAATCTTATCTCTTGCAGTTTGCTTTCTGGACAATCGTGGCTCAATGGGCTCTCCCAGCTGGATTCCAGTGACCTCATTTACAACACTTTTGATAAGAGCCCTCAGGCTGAAAAGGGTTCTGGGAAAAGATATTTTGCCTCCAAAAGCTCTCCACTGAACGGCAAGCCCCTTCCCCTAATGAACACAGCATAGGTTCCCTGGAATAGCCTCAAAGTGTCATTTATGTTATTTTTTCCCCCAAATTATAAGCTTTTTTTTTCTACATTTCAGATGTTTTGGTTTAGTAGATATCTCCTCCAAACTCTATCCCACATTTCATCATACTTTAATATTTTTCTCTGGGATCTAAGCGTAACTGCTCACTGTTGAACAACACAGTGCTCTTTGTCCTTACTGAGAAAGGAGGTGAGAGCAACGTAAGATCTTTTTTTTGCTTTTAGTTTCTGAAGCGGATTCCTAATCACTACATCAGGCGATAGGTAACAAAATATCCAACTACAACAACAAAGGGGGTTCTTTTTCTCACCTAACGAGAAGTCTAGACAAAGGCTGCCTGGGCTGCTGTTCAGCAGCTGTTCAGCTGCTGTTCAGAGTCTCACCTTCTGTCTACCATCTTCAGCTACGAAATTCGCTCTCATGGTTACAAGATGGCTGCTGTGGCTCCAATAATTCCTGAAAGCCGAGGGGGCAAGCATTCCAGATGAGTCTGGCTCGGTTCAGTCCTTCCCCCACAAAGTTCTCCACTTAGAGATTATTGGCCGGAAACTGGGCCATTCTCCCAGCAGGGGAGGGGGAAGACTGTGTCTCTGAACTGGGAGCATTGTCACCTAGAACAAAACCCTAGCTCTGTGAGTTAGCCAGATTGGGGTGGGGGTGGGGAGGGATGCCAGAGCTCCTTAGCCAGAGGACAGGTACAGGCTAGAAACACACTGCGATGGGTGTTGGCTACAGATTGCACTTATCTTGCTCAAAGCCTGTACTCTGACCGTAGTAACACGCAAGTCAGAACACACGACTTGTCTCTTGGTGCACTCATCATATCGCCCATTCATTCTTTAATTTATCGAGATAATTAATATTTACGGAGCATTTTCTCTCTGCCAGGCATAGGATGGGAGGCGGGAAGCAGTGGTGACCACAAGAAGCACGATCCTTGCCTTCACAGGGCACCCACTCCTAAATTAAAAGTAAAACAGGCAAGATATTTTAGATTTCTTTTATTGTCCATTTGAACAAGCAGATTCACTTTTTAAGCATGAGTATCCTTTGCTTATGACCAATAAAAAATGATCATTCTCCCCTACACGGTTGACACAGTTTTACTTTTATAAACTGAGTTAAATCTTGAGCGACTCGACGAAAGGCAGATTAAAACAGAAGAAAAGTTCAGGAAAAGTTGGGCGTGAAAAGGGCCAATTCAATAACAAACCCACACATTCAGCAACTGGGAATATTATTCAGGTGATGGTCCTGGCTACTTTAGGAGGATGCATTCTTGAAGCTTCTTGAGGGCAGGGGGCTGGGTCTTGGCTCCCTTTGGGTTCCCCAGACCAGCTCTCCTTAGCTTTTATGAGGAGTTGATTTTTTTTTTTTTTCTTTAAAGGCATGTGAAGAACTGTTCTGAACCTTCTCTCAAGGCTCTAATTAGATTGTAAGGTATTCGAGAGAAGGGATTGTTTTACTCATCTTTGTAACTGTTGCACAAAAAATCTTGGGTGTTGTGAGCACAAAAAATATTACATACATATACACGAGAATTGAATACAAGAAACTAAGTACGTACCTAAGGAAAGCACACAGAAACTTACTGAGTTATAAACCTTTTTAAAGAAGGGAACCCAATCTTGTGAAGCTAAAATTCTGGTTTTAGGTACAACGTCACCAAGGGTGAGTCGCTTTAAAATACACTCAGAGATACTTTGTCTGCAAGATTTACCAACCAGGTTTCCTCTAAGTTTTTGAATCATTCCGAAATGACCAAGATTGTTTCCATGAAGAAACGGTCTCTTAAAGCCAGGTCCTGGAGGTTATTGGGATCTGAAGAGCAAATTCGTCTAGATGAGGGTGCTCAGAAACACTCCTCCTTCAAAAGCCACAGCAAAAGTTAACATTCTCAGGACATCTGTTAGAACAAGTGGCCCAGCCTGGCCATGCTGCCCGCTGCCTTGTCTCTCACTGGGATTGTCTCTCACTGGGAAGGGGATCTCCTGTCAATTCCTGAAAGGGAGTTCGGCTGCCAAATCAGGAGGCAAAAAGGAAATACAGAAATCTCGGGGACAGGGGCACCAGAATATGCTCCGTTTCCGACACTGGGAGTTATACTTGGAAAAAAAAAAAAAAAAGTCACTTAAAGGTGAATGCCAGGATTACAGTGGATTTAGGTCATTATAACAAATCTTTCATGATGGAGATTACTTAAAAGTCTTGGACCCAAGACAAGTCTAGAGAAACTAGCCCTGTGTTGGACACTAGACAGTGCGCAGCACGGGGGACCAGAGAGGACAACCGCGCACCGTACACTGGGAGGAGCGACCCTGTCTACTCCTGAAGACCCAGGGATGCCCTAAAGGCCCAATCACGCCCCGAGGAAGGTAACATGATTGCTCCGTGTGCAGAAACGGCCTCCTGTAACGGGGACCCCACGAGCGGACTGTTCCGTTACTCAAGCAGCGGCCCCCGACGGTGCTGAGACGTGAGGAAGAGCCGGTTCAGAAAGCGGAGACCCCTAAAGCGAGTATTTGGGTGTGTGTCCACGCTCCTCCAGGCATTAATGTGATCTTCCGTCGATCCCCAAGAACCCCATCCGCGACCGAACTTGGATTTGGAGAAGGGAGAGAGGAGCGATGAGGGAAGATGCGCTCGGCCCTTGCACCTGCCCTTCTGGGGTTCGGCCCAGCTGCCCCCGTACAGACCCCGAAGGAGGCAGGGGCGTCCCGGGGACACGCGGCTCCTCTGGGGCCTTGTGCGTCCCCGGGACGGGTGCGGGCTCCCCGGGCCGAGCAGGTGCCCGCGTCCCCTCCACGCTCCCTCGTGGGGTCGGCCCAGCTGTGGGTGTGCAGACCCCGGAGCAGGGGCGTCCCGGGGACACGCGGCTCCTCTGGGGCCTTGTGCGTCCCCGGGACGGGCGCGCGCTCCCCTGGCCCGGCAGGTGCCCGCGCCCGCGGAGGGAGGGGGCGCCGGGGAGCCCCGCCCAGGTGCCCGGCCCCGCGCCGAGTCCCCGGGGGGGCGCCGGCGCGCGGTAACCCGGGCCTTGTGCGTCCCCGGGACGGGCGCGCGCTCCCCTGGCCCGGCCGGTG